>NW_027397178.1:377612-424205 GCF_003265705.2 Callorhinus ursinus | reverse complement strand
TATGTTCTTATAATTGTTTGTATTTCTTTGGTGTTGGTTGTGATCTCTCCTCTTTCATTCATGATTTTGTTGATTTGGGTCATTTCTCTTTTCTTTTTGATCAGTCTGGCCAGGGGTTTATCAATCTTGTTAATTCTTTCAAAGAACCAGCTCCTAGTTTCGTTGATCTGTTCTACTGTTCTTTTAGTTTCTAGTTCATTGATTTCTGCTCTGATCTTTATTATTTCTCTTCTCCTGCTGGGTTTAGGCTTTATTTGCTGTTCTTTCTCCAGCTCCTTTAGGTGTAGGGTTAGGTTGTGTACTTGAGACCTTTCTTGTTTCTTCAGAAAGGCTTGTAATGCTATATACTTTCCTCTCAGGACTGCCTTTGCTGCATCCCAAAGATTTTGAACAGTTGTGTTTTCATTTTCATTGGTTAGAATGAATTTTTTAAATTCTTCTTTAATTTCCTGGTTGACCCATTCATTCTTTAGTAGGATGCTCTTTAGCCTCCATGTATTTGAGTTCTTTCCGACTCTCCTCTTGTGATTGAGTTCTAGTTTCAAAGCATTGTGGTCTGAAAATATGCAGGGAATGATCCCAATCTTTTGGTACTGGTTGAGACCTGATTTGTGACCTAGGATGGGATCAATTCTGGAGAATGTTCCATGGGCACTAGAGAAGAATGTGTATTCCGTTGCTTTGGGATGGAATGTTCTGAATATGTCTGTGAAGTCCATTTCGTCCAGTGTGTCATTTAAAGTCTTTATTTCCTTGTTGATTGTTTGCTTAGATGATCTGTCCATTTCAGTCAGGGGGGTGTTAAAGTCCCCCACTATTATTGTATTGTTCTCAATGTGTTTCTTCACTTTTGTTATTAATTGCCTTATATAATTGGCTGCTCCCATGTTCGGGGCATAGATATTTACAATTGTTAGATCCTCTTGTTGGATAGACCCTTTAAGTAGGATATAGTGTCCTTCCTCATCTCTTATTACAGTCTCTGTTTTAAAATCTAGTTTGTCTGATATAAGGATTGCCACCCCAGCTTTCTTTTTGTGTCCATTAGCATGGTAAATGGTTTTCCAACCCCTCACTTTCAATCTGGGGGTGTCTTTGGGTCTAAAATGAGTCTCTTGCAGACAGCATATGGATGGGTCTTGTTTTTTAATCCAATCTGATAGCCTGTGTCTTTTGATTGGGGCATTTAGCCCATTTACATTCAGGGTAACTATTGAAAGGTATGAATTTAGTGCTATTGTATTGCCTGTAAGGTGACTGTTACTGTATGTTGTCTGTGTTCCTTTCTGATCTTTGCTGCTTTTAGGCTCTCTCTTTGCTTAGAGGACCCCTTTCAATATTTCTTGGAGGGCTGGTTTCGTGTTTGCAAATTCCTTTAGTTTTTGTTTGTCCTGGAAGCTTTTTATCTCTCCTTCTATTTTCAATGACAGCCTAGCTGGTTATAGTATTCTTGGCTGCATATTTTTCTTGTTTAGTGCTCTGAAGATATCTTGCCAGTCCTTTCTGGCCTGCCACGTCTCTGTGGATAGGTCTGTTGCCAATCTAATGTTTCTACCACTGTAGGTTACATATCTCTTCTCCTGAGCTGCTTTCAGGATTTTCTCTTTGTCTCTGAGACTCGTAAGTTTTACTATTAGATGTCGGGGTGTTGACCTATTAGTATTGATTTTGAGAGGGGTTCTCTGTGCCTCCTGGATTTTGATGCCTGTTTCCTTCCTCACATTAGGGAAGATCTCTGCTATTATTTGCTCCAATATACCTTCTGCCCCTCTCTCTCTCTCTTCTTCTTCTGGGATCCCAATTATTCTAATGTTGTTTCGTCTTATCGTATCACTTATCTCTCAAATTCTGCCCTCGTGATCCTGTAGTTGTTTCTCTCTCTTTTTCTCAGCCTCTTTATTTGCCATCATTTGGTCTTCTATATCACTGATTCTCTCTTCTGCCTCATTTATCCTAGCATTTAGTGCCCCCATTTTTGATTGCACCTCATCAATAGCCTTTTTGATTTTGACTTGGTTAGATTTTAGTTCTTTTATTTCTCCAGAAAGGGTTTCTCTAATAACTTCCACGCTTTTTTCAAGCCCAGCTCGTATCTTTAAAGTCATGATTCTGAAGTCTAGGTCCGACATCGTACTAACGTCCGTATTGAGTAGGTCCCTGGCTGACGGTACTACCTCTTGTTCTTTTTGCTGAGGTGATTTTTTTCATCTTGTCATTTTGTCCAGAGGGGAATAGATGAATGAGAGAACAAAATGCTAACAGGTTTACAACGTCCCCAGCAAATATACTCTATACAAATCAGAAAAGACCTGAAACCAGGGGAAAAGAAAGGGAAAGAAAGAAAAAAGAAAGAGAAAAAAAGATAAAAACAAAAACAGAACAATACAAAAAAAGCAGAATATGATCAAATATGATCAGGCTAGTCCATAGATCAGTGCCACACACCAGATTTTGGGCGTATTTTGGTCTGTTAGAAAAAAGTGCCTCCTAGAATTTTAAAGGAAGAAAGACATATATGTACAAAATAAGGGTTGATACAACGAAGGGATGGAAGATGACTGTACAGATGAAAATTATAAAAGATTTTATAAAAGGACTTATAAGATAAGAAGTTGTATGAAAAAAGAAAGAAGAAGATTTAAGAAAAAAAAAAAAAGGAAAAAGGGAGAGAATGTGATCAGACAGGAGACTAGAACATAGCCATACACTAGTGATTTAGGGTATATTTTGATCTGTTAGAAGAAACTGTATCTCAAAATTTTAAAGAGAGAACAACTTATATATATATGCCAAAAATAAGGGTAACTATGAAGGGATAAAATATGACTCTAAAAATGAAAAATAAAAAATGTTTTTTTTTTAAAAAGGGATTGATAAGATGTTGGTTGAAAAGGGAAAAAGAAAAATAAAAAAAAAAACAGTTAACAAAAATTAACTTTGATGAACTAATGAATCATGGTAAAAAAAAGCCATGAATTCTATGTGCAGTATTCCCCTAGCGCTGGAGTTCTCCCGTTCTCCTTGATCGGTATACTTGGTCTTGGCTTGCTGGCTGTTCGTGCTGATCTCCTGGGGGAGGGGCCTGTTGCTGTGGTTTCCAAATGTCTTTGCCGGAGGCTGAATTGCCCTGCCCTTGTCGGTCCGGGCTAAGGAAGCTGCTCGGGTTTGCTCTCAGGAGATTTTGTTCCCTGCAAGCTCTCGGTACACCTTTGGAGGACCAGGGCAAAAATGGTGGCCTCCCAATCTCCACCCGGAGGAGCTGAGAACTCGGGGCCCCGCTCCTCAGTGTGCCCCCAGAGAAAAGCAGTCACTCCCGTCTCCCCGGTCTCCGGCCGCACTCTGTGCTCACCCGGCATGTGACCAAGCATTGCTATCTCTGGCACCTGACCCCGTGTGGAGTCTCCAAACCCAGCAGATCCCTGCAGTGCGCTCCCGCGCTGCTCCTCCCCGGGAAGGAAGGGGAGTCTCCCCGGCTCTGCCACTTGTTGGGTCCCTGCTGGAAGGAGCAGTGGCCCGACTGGGCCGCGGATCACAGTTTATGGCAACCCCGAGCTGAGATCCCGCTCCTCGGCTCCGTCTCTGTAGCCGGCTTCCCTGCTCCGATACCTGGGAGCTCTGGCGCACTCAGGCTCCCCCGGTCTTTCTGTGACCCCAAGGGTCCTGAGACCCCACTGTCCCGCAAGGGTTCCACCCCCGCTTAGCCACTGGAGCGACGTCCCTCAGCGGAGCCGACTTCTAAAAGGTCCGATTTTGTGCTCCGCGGCTCTAGCACTTGCCAGAAGCGGCCGGCGGAGGCCCCTCCCCCGCCATCTATTCTCCCGAATATCGCCTTGGATTCACTTCTCCGCACGTCCTACCTTCCAGTAAGTGGTCGCTTCTCTGTTCAGAGAGTTGTTACTATTCTTATCTTCGGTCTCCTGTTGAGTTCGTAGGTGTTCAGAATGGTTTGATCCCTATTCAGCTGAATTCCTGAGACGAGACGAAATCTAGGTCTCCTACTCCTCCGCCATCTTGCTCCGCCTCCTCTAATACAATTTAAATAGGGAAATGTCAAATTTGTTTTAAAGGAAATTCATAACTGGAGACTTGACTTTTTACCAATATAAGATCTTATGAGTCACAAATCTTCATTTTATTCTTTTCTTTTTATTCTTTTAAAGATTTGAGAGAGAGAAAGAGCAGGGGGAAGGAGCAGAGGGACAGGAGGAGAGAGAGTCCTAAATAAACTCGGGACTGAGCACAGAGCCCAACACAGGGCCCAATCCCATGACCCTGAGATCTCAACCTGAGCCAAAACCAAGAGTCGGGGTCACTCAACCAACTGCATCACCCAAGCACCCCATTCTTTTCTTTTTAAATTAATATTTCTCTTCTTTCTTTTTGTACATTTTTGGTTGATACATCAAATCCTTGGTGGAACAAAAAGGAATATATTAAAGTAAATGCATTTTAAAAAGATTTAAGTAGTTTCTATACCCAACGTGGGACTCAATACTACAACCCCAAGATCAAGAGTCACATGCTCTACCACATGAGTCAGCCATGCACGCCAATAAATGCATTTTTAATTAAACTTGTTGGTAAATAAGTAGTTCCAAGTTAAGAGTTGCTCAGAAAGTATGGCTTTTTATTAAGATGGGATTTTTATTAAGCCTTAACCTTAGCGTATAGTATTAAGCAGGCTTCCCCAGAGTTCAGATAAAATGCTCTTTATTGTGACCTCAAAGGTTCTAGGTATCTAATAGTGCCTACGTCTCCAGCCTCATATATCATTTTCTTCTAGAAGGCTAAAATTAACCTTTATTATCTTTGAAAACTCCATAATTATACCTGTACTTGTGTGGAATTTAATTCCTCTAGATTTCTGCATGGCTTATTCCCTTAGTTTAAAATATCACCTCTCAGGGCACCTGGGTGGCTCAGTTGTTAAGCGTCTGCCTTCAGCTCCAGTCATGGTCCCAGGGTCCTGGGATCGAGTCCCACATCAGGCTCCCTGCTCAGTGGGAAGCCTGCTACTCCCTCTCCCACTCCCCCTGCTTGTGTTCCCTCTCTCGCTGTGTCTCTCTCTGTCAAATAAATAAAATCTTTAAAAAAAAAATCACCTCATCAAAACACTCTCTGACCATCTGATCTAAATTATGCCCTATCTTACCACCGCAATTTTTGTATAGATACTCTCCATTTTTCCTTTTATATAACTTAGTATCTTTGGTATTATAGATCTTTGTGTTTATCTGCTTATTAACTCTCTCATGATAATGTAAGTTTCACCAAGGGAGGGATATCATAGAGGTAAATGAATGGATGAATTAAATGTACCAACCCCAGATGCCAACTGATTATTCTTTGACCAAAGAGTTAGGGCAAATCACCTGGAACTGTCATCAAATTCATCTGTATCTGTCTTCATCTCATTCTCTTAGAATTACTGGCTTTTGCTCTCTGTCTGCTTTCACCTCTTTTGCATTGTGCTTCAATTCAACCTTCCCTTCAAATGAAACTAACCCAAATTGTGATGCCCCTGAGTGCTAACCTTTTTTTTTTTTAAGATTTATTTATTTGAGAAAGAGAGAGGACCGGGGGAGGGGGAGAGAGAATCCTCAAGCAAACTCCCCACTAAGCACAGAGCCCAACACGGGGCTTGATCCCAGACAGAGATCATGACCTGAGCCAAAATCAAGAGTCAGATGCTTAGCCGACTGAGCCACCGAGGCACCCCCTAAGTGCCAACTTTTTTAAAAATGTAAACCTGTTTCCAGGTATCTTAATTTTCTTGCACAGGTAAGAAAAGGTAAGAAGAATGTAATCTAGCCCTCATTTTATAAATGGAGGATTTCAAAACTGCTGCAGGAAAAGAAACTTCTGCTGTCATGAGTGTTTGAGTCACCTATAGCATTCACTGTAACTTCTTTCACTTTTCCCAACTAATATAAGATTTTTATTTCTCTATGTCACATATTTATAGTGTCTATAGTGGCTCTATAAGATCAGTCTGTGAATTGGTGCTGGGCTAGGTGCACTAGAATCACCTGAGTAATATTAATAGTAATTTCTGGGTCTACTTCAAAGATTCTGATTTAGGAGATCAAGAGAAAGACCTGGGAATCTGTTCTTGTAAAAAGTTACACAAATAGGGGCGCCTGGGTGGCTCAGTCAGTTAAGCATTGGACACTTGATTTCAGCTCAGGTCATGATTTCAGGGTTGTGGGATGGACCCCTGCACTGGGCTTCGTGCTCAGCGGAAAGTCAGCTTGGCCCTCTCTCCCTCTCCTTCTGCCCCTGCCCCCACTTGTACTTGCTCTCACTCTGTCAAATAAGCACTGGGTGTTGTATGAAAACAATGAATCATGGATCACTGCATCAAAAACTGGTGATGTATGGTGACTAACATAATAAAATAAAATTTTTAAAGTAAATAAATAAATCTAAAAAATTTTAAAATTAAAAATATAAAAGATCCACAAACAATTATGAGGTAGACAGGTTTGAGAGACAGTGTTTTAGAACATTTTAGTATTTTAGGTGTCAATTAAATTTAAAAATTTGGTTCAGTTATGACTTATAGATTAGCACTAATTTCCTTTAACATGAGCAAAAAGGTGTGAATGCTCTTCTCTTCTACTAGAAGTAGAGGAGAGACCATTTGACTAGAAAAACTAAGTGTAGGAATAGATTCATATAATAAAAGTCTAAAAAAATATGAGGTCAAGGACTAGGTGAGTGACCACAGATAACAAGCAAGCAGTTATTGGAGGTCAGGGTAGTAGAGTCCAAAGTTCAGATATCCAGGTCACTTAATTCAAGTTACCATCTATCAAGCCCTGATTTGAAGGCAAGATCTGGTTTAATTGGGCATACTATTGTCCTACATTTAACTAGGCAGAAGTTTCAGTCTGCATCTCTAGATACAAATGAATAAAGATCTACTTTGAGTCTGCATTTCTAGATACAAATGAATAAAGACCACTTAAGTGGGAAGAAATGAGGAAAAATTTTGTGATCTTGCCCCACTCGTGAGTTCTCATTTGCTCTAATTTCTGTGCACATATGAATTTTTCTCAAGACAGCTTTCACATCCTTGTTCCAGAGACTGTAGATCAGTGGGTTTATAAGTGGGGTCACTGATGAGTAGAACAAGGTTACAATCTTCTGTGTCCCACCTGGATTTCCAGAGGTTGGGCTGATGTACATCACCATGATGGATCCATAGAAGAGAGACACCACAGCCAGGTGGGAACCACAGGTGGAGAAGGCCTTACGTCAGCCAGCCGCTGAAGGGACACACAACACTGCTCTAAGAACCACGGTGTAGGACCCAAGGATGAAGAAGAAGGTGATGAAGATAATAAGAGAGCTTAGTATAGAACAGGAAAGCTCAATTCCAGGGGCAGGGATGCAGGACAGGGCCAGAAGAGGACCAGGATCACAAAGTGGTCAGTGGTGTTGGGGCCACAAAAGGGGAGTTGTGTGATAAAATAGATAGGGATCGGATAGCAGAGGAAAGCTGTGACCCAGCACAGGGCCACCAGGTTCATGCAGAGATGGTTGTTCATGATGATCGGATAATGGAGAGGCTGGCAGATGGCCAAGTACCGATCAAAAGCCATGAGGGGGAGTAAGAGGGTCTCAGTGATGCCCATAGAGAAGAAGTAGAAGAACTGGAAAAAGCAAGCCATGAAAGAGATGGCTTTGGTCTCAGATAGGAAGTTCTTTAGCATATTGGGAACAGTCGTATTGATGTAACAGATCTCCAGGAGTGAGAAGTTGGCCAGCAGGATGTACATGGGGGTGTGAAGCCTGCGATCCAGCTTCACTGCACAGACAATGGCCCCATTCCCCATCACTGTCAGGATGTAGGACACAAACAACAGCATGACGAGGACGACCCGAACCTCCCTGGAGCACGGAAAACTCAGGAGTATGAATTCAGTCACTGTGCTGACTCCTGACATATTCATGGCTTCCTAAGGGATGGAGAAGAAAAGTGACAATGACAAAGATGGCCTTATTCTTTCATCCTCAGGATTATTTCCTTTGTGGTGATCCCTAGTTCCCTCAGATTCTATTATTCTATTAAATAAATAATATAACTATACTGCTGAAGACTGTGAACTTTGGAGAGTGCTTGGTATGCTCAGACTTTGAATCTTTGTATTCTCTCATTTCTCTTTCAGAATTTTCTCACGGTAAAAGACAGGATGTTATGCAATAAGCAGCTTGGAGGTGGTTAATGACAGTACTCACAAATGTAAGTAGGTATGAAAATCATGTATTTGTATCTACAGATTAAGAGATATAGACCCTTGATATTGGACACAGAATTTCAATTACTTAAATCTTTGGAATTAGAGACATAAATGTTAGGCATCTGAAGAGGGAGAAAGGTAACCACACACTGAAATCTTTATGCTTTTCACTGTTATTCTGGATCAGTGTTGTGTCTTAAGGTCATCTGACAACTGAGACAAAAAGCATCAAATGTACCATCCATTCTTCAGTGTTCATCATGGTTTGTTAACTCAATAAAAATTTGAACTCCCAGACATCTACATAATGGCTTTCATATCAGTTCCATCTTCTACCTGTTGAATTAAAATACTTCTGTAAAACCTTGGTCTAGGTTAAATCTCTACTTATGGGTAAAAAAACTGAACAATGTATCTGGTAAATTATTTAAGGATTTTTGAGGGTTTTGCCTGAAGTGTCACAAAGTGTCCTAGAAGGCCTCTATTCTTCTGGTTTATGGATAGATGCTGAGGCTCACAAATGTCAGATACTCCCAAGCAGAGGCCTCTGGGAACCAAGAACTGTGCTGGGAGCCGTAAACTGACCCACTGGACAAAGATTCCCCTTCTACTTCCTCACGCCCCCTGTCACCCCCATCCTACTCTAGATGTGGAAGGTTGGCATTGTTTTGGGAAGTTGAAGGAGAATCTTTGTGAAAACTTCTTTGTGTGAGTTAGACTTGGATGTTGTGTGATTTCCATGGTGAGAAAAGCAAAACAAAGCCTATGAAATTGCTTATAGTTTTGTTGTTAGTAGTTTGGTCTTAATTTATTAATTTATTTTAGGATCCCTTCCATTAGTGAGGGACAGTCATCATTTGGGCCTAAATGACTCAAGCGACATGACTGAGTGATGATATTTATTCAGGAAAATATAAGTGCAGAATATACACCCAGACACTTTTAATAAAAGTATTCTAGCTAAGAATATTTATTAATGTGTTAGTTATAAAATGCATTAGTTTCCAGATTGGATAATGCCATAGCTTTAAGGATGATCTTGGTGATTGCAATTAGTGACACAAGGGATCAGAGTAACTCAGATTTTTCCACATCACACTTTGCTGTAAGGTTCCTCTTGGGTCTTTGACTAGATCATATTTGGCAAAACCAAGCTGTTTCAGGAATTCAGAGAAACGCAGAAGGGAAAGAAACCATGAGGAAAGTGTAAAAGAGGAAGTATTTGTTGATCAATGTGTATGAGGATTGCAAGGGCTTTGTAAGCCATGTGGGAGTGAACCCACCACCCGGGAGTGCTCAGTCATATTGTTCTCCTCAAGATGCCTGATCATTATCTCTGTGACAGAACCAAACATGGCTAAAATCAGAGAGAGCTGAATTGTTTTCTGCCCTGCTCCTCATAGCCACTTGTCAGTCATTTCCAGATGTCACTTCACTAACATGCTATTTCCCCCAAAGACCTGGTTCTGACTGGATGCCCCTCCTCGTTAATAAGGACGGACTTTCCATACTTCCTCAACCTCATCTCTCTCACTTCCCTGATTTCCAGCCCTCTTAATTGTAAAGATGAATCTCCTTACATTCTTCATGTAACATGAGGTGCTCCTGTTTCCACAACCGCATAAAAGAAGGCAGAGTTAGAAGGCACACCTAAGAACTGCCCTATATTGAATGTCTTCTGAACCTACCTCCTTACAGATCTGGCAGGTCTGACTTGGAACCTTCTGTTTTCACTGCTGCAGAAGGCAGACAGGAGGGAGGGCATGGCATCCTTGGCAGAGCACAGCCCAGAGAGGGTGCTTACATTACTGGACACATGATACTGCTTTGGAGAGAAATTGGTATATTTGCTGCACAACAGAGACTTATCTGTTTCTCTGAAATCTGTCTGATTCCTCCTAAGGGATATAGTCTCCTGTGAATTCTAAAAGTGAGAATTTATGAGAGAAGATTGTTGGTTATATCCGAGGATATATTCCCTCAGGAGCCCCTTGATTGGCCTTTGGGACTCAGTTTCCCCATGATGATCAGCTACTCTCATGCTATTCTTAGAGCAGACACTTATTTTGTTGTATAGACAGGTTACTCTTATGACAGTGCAATCTCTATAGCATTACCAGCTTGCCTGGAATACAAGATTTTTGCTTATCTTCTTGTTCTTTTATATTCAATTTTATTCATTTTTTGAGTTTTTAAGTCTTATCTGTCAATATCAGAGTTCTCATTCTCATTCCTATTGGCTCACTCCATGGCTTGAAAAGGGTTATTCCCTTTTTCTGTTAACAGGCTCTCCTAAGTCAGGGCTGTGTTTCTAGTAGGACACTGATTAAGTAAATTCCATCTCATGTTGGACAGGTATCAGGAGCAGAGACCATGGGGTAGGTGATGAAATGCCAAAGTTCTAGAAGGTACTTCCCATTCTAGTCCTTTACAGTATTTCAAATTATTTTTAGCAGATATCCCCAAAAGCTAATATGAATTCTGGAATATTCTTGCTTCTTTTAAGCAAAATATTGTTAAGAGAGGTGTCTGAAACTTCGGGTCCCCTTTGTTTTCTTTCTTTCTTTTTAGGTGTTATTGACATATTACATTATTTTAGTTTCAGGTATAGAACAGAATGATTTGATATTTGTATATGTTGTAAAATAATCACTACAATAAGTCTAAACATCCATCACCATACATAATTACAGAAATATTTTTCTTATGGTAAGAAATTTTAAGATCTAATCCTACTTAGAAGTTTTCAAATATGCAATACAGTATTATTAACAATAGTTACCTTGCTGTACATTACACCCCAGGACTTATTTTATAACTAGAAATTTGTGCCTTTTGACCCCCTTCACCTATTTCACCCACTCCCATCCCTCACCTCTGGCAACCATGAGTCTTTTTTCCATATCTATGAGCTTGGTTTTAGGATTTTTGTTTTGTTTTGATTTGATTTTAGATTCCACATATAAGTGAGGTTATAGGGTATTTATCTCAGTCTGATTCATTTTACTTAGCATAATGCCCTCAAGTTTCATCCATGTTGTTGCAAATAGCAAGATTTCCATCTTTTTATGACTGAATAATATTCCACTACTATATACACACTTTCTTTATCCTTTCATCCATTGATGGACATTTAGGTTGTTTCCACTTCCTGGCCTTTGTAAATAATGATGCATTTACATGGGGGTGCAGATATCTCTTGTAAATAGTGATTTCATTTCCATCAGATATGGACCCAGAAGTGGAATTGCTGGATTATATGGTAGTTCTCTTATTAATTTTTTTTTGAGGAAACTTCATACTGTTTTCTGTAGTGGCTGTACTAATTTACATTCCCATAACAGTGTATGAAGGTTCTTTTTCTTCACATTCTCACCAGCACTTGTTATTTCTTGTCTTTTTGATAGCCATTCCAACAAGTGTGAGGCTATTTGTCACTCTGGCTTTGATTTGCATTTTCCTCATGAGAAAGAGACTGTTAAATACTCCCTCATTTAAAAAAAACATATATTCCCTCATTTTATTTTAATGAAAAGTGATAAAGTAGTAATAAGGAAGATAAATAGCAAGTATAATCTTATTTATTGGGGATTAAATGGTCCTAATTACTACTGAAAAAGAATGCTAAATTCATTGATATGATGTGCTGTATAAAAAGAGCATTGGGTTCTCAGATTGACCTCTATTTGTATTATAGCTCTCTCATATACTTAACTATATGATCCTTGGTGTATTATTTAACCTCATTAAGCCCTAAATATTTAACTATAAATATACTAGTTCTATCCTGATACAGTTGTGAAAACTAAATAACAATGTATGTAAAATACCAACTATGTGGTAAATATTCAGTAAATGAGAGTCTTCCCCTTTTCCCTTCTTTTGTGTTAAACTTCATGCAAAATTTTCTCTGGAAGAAGTATTTCTGTTATTCTGTTTTGTAATTTCTTACATATATAAAAGAAAAAATTCATGCATAAATATATGTGTATATATTTATACTCTACCTTTTCTGCAAAACAAACAAAATATGTAAACAAAAAATTTAAATCTAAATGAACATAGCTAGGAATAAAATTGTATCAAAAAACCTAAGTTTAAGAAAGCTTTCACAACAGAAAGAGTTAGCTATCATAGCTAACATCATATTTAATCATGAGAAACTTAGTTTTCCACTAAATTCAGATAGAAAGCAAAGACATCCCTTCTCACCATTCCTTTACAACATTGTACTGGAAGTCCTTGTTAATGCAATAAGACAAGAAAAGAAAATGTGTACCGATTGGGAAGGAAGACATAAAACTATCCTTTTTCACAGATAACATGATTATCTATGTAGAAAATCTGAAAGAATTGTTAGGCAGTTAGTTAGGTTCTAACAGGATACCTGGAGGCCAGCCATGAGGAAGTCATGGCCAGCTCTCAGGAGAGTCATCTGGCAGCACCCCACAAAAAGCCAGATTAAACCAGACAGGCCCAAGATGTCGGGTGCCATAACAGGAAACCCCTGACCAAATTAAGGAGAAAAACGATGAAACCCTGCATCCCTGCCCCAAGTAATGAATATTCCATCCCCTACTTAATAACTGTCAA
This sequence comes from Callorhinus ursinus, assembly GCF_003265705.2. Lineage (NCBI taxonomy): Eukaryota > Metazoa > Chordata > Mammalia > Carnivora > Otariidae > Callorhinus > Callorhinus ursinus. The sequence goes on along the minus strand of NW_027397178.1, from coordinate 411,366 downwards.
TAAAAGATAGAAACCCAATCCCCAGAGTGTGCATCTCTCTCTCTCTCTCTGTTTGCCCATTCTCATATCTCAAAAGTGTACTTTTTTGCTTTAATAAACATTGCCATTTGTGTTGCTCATCCACTGTGTTGTGTGTGCATGTCCTTGAATTCTTTCTCAAGATAAGACCAAGAACTTTTGGTGACACCTTTGGGGATGGGCTGAGTCAAGGCCCCAGGGCCCAGAGTCTCCCCAGTTCTCCCAGCAACAGAATCAATAAAAACATTCCTGGAAATAGAAAGTGGTATTAGGGTGCAGGATACAAGTTCAGTATACAAAATCAATTGCTTTCCTATATACCATCAATGAACAAAGGGAATTTGAAGTTAAAAACATTTACCATTTACATTAGCACCTCAAAAAATTAAATATTTACATATCTGACAAAATACGTGTAAGAACTATGAGGAGAAGTACAAAATTCTGATGAACAAAATCAAAGAACTAAACGAATGGCAAGATATTCAATGTTCATTAATAGGAAGATCCAATATTGTCAAGACGTCAGTATTGTCTAGATGTCCCAACTTGATTTACAGATTCAATGCAATCCCAGCTAAAATTCCAGAAATTATTTTATGAACATCAACAAACTGATTCTGAAGTTTATATAAGAGAAAAAATACTCACAATAGTTGATACAATATTGAAGGAGAACAATGAAGTGGAAAGACCAACCCAAAATGACTTTAAGAGTAAACTATAAGGCTACAGTAATTAAGACAGTATGATACTGGCAAAAGAATAAACTAATAGGTCAGTGTAACAGAATAGAGGGCCCATAAATATAGTGAACTGATCTTTGACAAAGGATCAAAGGCAAAATGGAGCAAAGATAGTCTCTTCAGCAAATGGTGTTGGAACAACTGGACATTCACATGCAAAAAAAAATGAAGCTAGATTTAAACCTTTAAACTTTCACAAAATGAACTCAAAATGGATCATAGACCTAAGTGTAAAATGCAAAACTACAAAATTCCTAGAAGATAAATAGGAAAAAACCTAGATGATCTTGGGTATGGTGATACATTTTTAGACATAATACCGAAGACATAATCTGTAAAAGAAATAATTGATAAGCTGGGCTTCATTAAAATTAAAAACTTTTGTTCTGTGAAAGACAATGTCAAGAGAATTAGAAGACAAGACACAGAATAGGAGAAAATATTTGCAAAAGATATATCTGATAAAGAACTATCAATCCAAAATAAACAAAGAACTCTTAAAAATGCAACAATAAGAAAACAATCAATCCAAACAAAAGTTGGCCAAAGACTTTGACACTTCACCAAAGACGACATCAAGATGACAAATAAGTATATGAAAAGATGTTCCACATCATATGTGATCAGAGAAATGCAAATTAAAATAATTAGATGCCACTACACACCTGAAGACATCCAGATGGCTAACAGACACATGAAAAGATGCTCAACACACTTGGCATCAGGGAAATACAAGCCAAAACTACAAGGAGATACCACCTCACACCTTCAGAATGGCTAAAATTAACAACAGAAGAAACAACGGTGTTGGCAAGGATACAGAGAAAGGGGAACCCTATTACACTGTTGGTGGGAATGCAAGCTGGTACAGCCACTCTGGAAAACAGTATGGAGGTTCCTCAAAAAGTTAAAAATAGAACTACCTTACAATCCAACAATTGTTCTACTAGGTATTTAATCAAAGGACACAAAAATACTAATTTGAAGGGATACATGTACTCATATTTATAGCAGCATTACCAATAATAGCCAAATTATGAAAATAGCCCAAATGTCCATTGACTGATGAATGGATAAAAAAGAAGTGGAAATATATATGCAATGGAATTACTCAGCCATAAAAAAGAATAAAACCTTGTCATTGGCAACAACATGGATGGAGCTAGAGAGTATTATGCTAAGCAAAATAAGTCAGAGAAAAAATGATTTCACTCATATGTGGAATTTAAAAAACCAAACAAACATAGGGATGAAAAAACAGGCAAACCAAGAAACAGACTCTTAACTATTAGAGAAGTGATGGTTACTGGAAGGGAGGTGGGTATGGGGATAGGTTAAATAGGTGATGGGGATTATGGAGGACACTTGTGATGAGCATCAGGTGTTGAATATGTTAAATCACTAAATTCTACACCTGAAACTAATATTACACTACACGTTAACTGGAATTTAAATAAAAACTTGAAAAAAGATAAAGAAATGAGCTATCAAACAATGAAAAGACATGGAGGAACCTTAAACGCATATTACTAAGTGAAACAAACCAGTCTGAAAAGGCTACAGACTGTGTGATTCCAACTATGACGTTCCGGAAAGAGCAAAACTAATGGAGACAATAAAAAGATTTATACAGGGTAAGAGGTGAAAAACCACCCACACAGAGGCATTTTCACTGCGTTTCCCAAGATTCAAACCCTACCGCTTAGGTTTGCTACATTCAGCAGGAGAATGTCAGGGACAGAGAAGAAAACCTTAAAATCGTTCAAACAGCAAGATTAAAAATTCAAACACTTAAATAAATAAATAAATAAATAAATAAATAAATAAATAAATAAATAAAAATAAAAATTCAAACACTGAGTTGATGTGGCTGGCCATGCCTCCTACCTTGGGCTGACCGAGTCTCTCCCTGGAGATTTACCTGGGACTCAGGAGGGCCAGCTCAGTCCTGCTGGACCACAAGCAATTCCCCGCCTCAAAGCGGACGTCGGAGCCTGGCGGAGAGCGGGGACGTCTGTGCCTGAGCGTGGGCCCTGTTGGCGCCTGCCCAGAGCACGTTTGGGAGCGCTGGCCCCCATATGCAGCCTGTTAGCTTCTGCTGTGGGCGCACCTGCCCTTGGCACTAGAGAGGACCGCGGGCAACTGTGCTGCTTCCTCGTTTGCTATTAAGGCACTGTGATTTACAGCCCCGAGGAGTCTACTTTTGCCCCCTCATTTTTCCCCCTGCGGCAATAAATTGTATTATGGAGACCCAGAAAAAAAATTAATACTTGCCAGGGGTGGAGGCGGAGGAAAGATAAACAGAGGACAGAGGATTTTTAGGGCAGTGAGAATACCCTGTATGCTGTTATAAGGATGGATATACATTTGTCCAAAACCATGGAATGTACAATACCAAGAGTGAACTCTAAGGTAAACTTTGGGTGCTTATGATGATGTCAATGTCCATTTATCCTTGGTATAAAAATGTACCATTCTGGTGAGTGATGTCAGTAATGGGAGAGGCAATGGGTGGGTGTGTGTGTGTCCATCCATGCAAGGGATATATGTGAAAATCTCTGCCTACCTCTCAATTTTGTTGTAAACCTAAAACTGCTCTAAAAAAATGGATGTCTTAAAAAAAGAATGCTGTCAGACTGCTGTCAGAAGATACAGTAAATATAAATAAACACCCAAATAAAGAACAAAAAAGCTTAATGAAATATAGGATACACTCATCATACATAAGAAACATAATATTGTGAGAGACAACAGATCAGTAAATAAAACTTCAATTTCAGAATAAACATCTTTGAGCATCCTAGAATCCAAAGCAAAAAAGAAAGCTAAATAAATTATATTGTTCTAATTTATAATGAGACAATATAATGCAGAGAAGCAAAATTTTACAGAAGATGATACTTCAAAAAGAATTTATTCAATTAGGTTCCCCATGGTTTTATTTAAAAAATTATTTTTACAATTTTCCTATAAAATACAATATGTAGCATAAAATGAGCAAAACATATGTGTAACGTATAATAAATATAAAGCAAACATCCAATAGCCACTACCAAAGTCAAGTAGGGCATCGCAAGGACTCTGGAAGTCCCTTTGTTTTTTTATCACACCTAATTCTCCCTCTAACTTCTCCTGTAAACTTCTTTGCTTTATACTTTTTATTCATCCACTAAAAAATAGATTTACCTGTTTTAAAACTTTATATAAATGTAATCATATTTAATATATTCTTTTTTTAAAATGTATTTCTTTTTACTTTATATACAGGCAAACTCAGTCCTTGAATTAACTTCACCTTGATCAGATTTTGCTTATGTGTTTTGAAGCTCTGTTGTTGGGTACCTCTTACTTTTGGAACTGTTATATCTTTTGCAAGAAATGACCCCTTTTGAATCATGGAATGTCCTTCTCTCTGGTAATATTCCTCATTCTGAAGTCTACTTTGTCTAATATTAATGTAGCTCCTACAACTTTCTTTTGTTTAATGTTTGAATAGCACGTTTTTCTAGTATTTTACTTTTTTTACTATTTTTAGATTTTATTTTATTTTTAATCTATCATTTTTATTGAAAGTAGATTTCTTATAGATAGCATATTGTTAGGTCTTCCTTTTTTTTCTAACTTATCCCAGTCTTTTGGTTTCTTTAGATCATTTATATCTAATCTAATTTCTGATATGGTTGGATTAAAATTACCATTTTGCTAATTGCATTCTATTTATTCTATCTATTCAGTTCTTTTTCTGCCTCCCTTTGTGTTAGTTTTTATGAATCCATTTTAACTCCATCCTTTCCCAATATTTATATCTTTTTTAAATATTTTATTTTTTAAGATTATTTATTTATTTATTTGACAGAGAGACACAGCTAGAGAGAGGGAACACAAGCAGGGGGAGTGGGAGAGAGAGAAGCAGACATCCGGCAGAGCAGAGAGCCCGATGCAAGGCTCAATCCCAGGACCCTGGAATCATGACCTAAGCTGAAAGCAGACGCTTAATGACTGAGCCACCAGACGCCCCCTTTTTTAAATATTTTAAATTGTTGTTCTAGGACTAAAAATATTTAATCAAAGTCTAACTTCAAATAATATTACTACTTGATGTGTGGTGAGAGAGATTTACACCAGTATATCCCCAATTCCTCACTCTCATCCTTTGGGCGATTTTTTTTGTCATAAATTCTACTTTTACTTAGACCATAAACAAAAAATATTGCTATCATACTTATTTCTTTTATTCCATTCCCAATGCATTTCATTTCTTTGGTGGATCCATGTGTCTGTCTAGTATCACATTACTTCTGCCTGAAAAAATTAAACATTATTCATAGTGCAAGTCTACTTGGCAGTGAATTCCCTGTTTGTTTTTATAAGAAAGTATATATTTCTCCTCCATTTTTCCTCCTGCTTTATTGAGGTATGATTGACAAATAAAAATTATATATAGTTAAGTTGTACAGTGAGGTTTTTTGAAGATATACAATATGATGATTTAATATATGTATGCATTGTGAGGAAATGAGTACCACCTCAAGTTAATTAATACATTTATCACCTTTCACAATTACACTTTTTATGTGACGAGAACACTTAGGATCTATTCTCTTGATATATTTCAAGTCTGCAATACCATACTATTAATTATAGTCACCATGCGCATATTAAAGCCCCAGAACTTATTCATCTTATAACTGAAAGTTTATACCCTTTGACAAATATCTCCCCATTCCATCACCACCCCCATCCTTGGCCACCGGCCCCTGGCAGTCACCATTCCACTGTCTGGTTTGATGAGTTCAACTTTTTTAGATTCCACATGTAAGTGAAATCACACAATATTTATCTTTCTGTGTTTGGCTTATTTCACTTAGCATAATGTCCTCCAGTTTCATTCATGTTGTCACAAATAGCAGAATTTCCTTCTTTTTTATGGTTGAACAGTATTCCAGAGTTTTTGGCTATTTGAGTCTTTTGTGGTTTCATACAAAGTTTAAGGTTGTTTTTCCTACTTCTGTGAAAAATGCCATTAGAATTTTGATAGGGATTGCATTAGATCTATAGATGACTTTTGGTAGGACGGACATTGTAATAAGATTAATTCTTCTAATCCATGAACAGTATATCTTTCCATTTATTTATGTCTTCTTCAATTTCTTTCATCAATGTCCTAAACTTTTCAGTGTACAGGTCTTTCACCTCCTTGATTAAATTTATTCCTAAGTATTTTTACTTTTTGATGCTTGGCAGCAGGAGTGTTCCTGGCCCATGACTGAATTAAAGGGCCATTTCAGGATCTACAGTTGGACCAAGCTCCAAGGGGCTTCCTCAGGGACATGGACAGGCGTGTCTACCACCCAGTCCCTTGGTGTACACAACTAGTGGCTAACAGGGACTAGAATTGGGTCACAGGCCACTTCAAGGTCCACAGCCAGACTGAGGTTAGCAGGACTGCTACTTGTGGCACAGGCAAGTGTGACTCCTACTGGGTCCTTCAGTGGATGGATGGTGTTGGAGGGGAGACCAAGATCCAAATATTTTTTAGTCAAGTCCACAGGGATGGGACTGTTTCTGAATCTGTATCCAGGAAATAGATCAGTGAGTCTGCCACCTGGGCATGTGTCTGCCTACTCAAAGTGGCCCTCTTTGATCATGGGCTACACTGGGGTTTCACAATCTCTTATCTAGATCCCAAAGCTCCCACAAAGGCACTTTTGTCCATGGATGGCTGCCAAATTATTGGTACTTAGGGGGGATACAAGGCCAGCATTACCAAAGCCAAAAAACACACTACAAGGGGAGCCTGTGTGGCTCAGTCAGTTGAATGTCCAACTCTTGGTTTTGGCTCAGGCATGATCTCAGGGTCATGGGATCGAGCTTTCTTTCAGGCTCTGTGTTCAGTTGGAGTCTGTTTGTCCCTCTCCTTCCCCCACACAAAACAAAAACTACTGCCAACATCCCTGGTAAATATACATGCAAACATTTTCAACAAAATATAAGGAAACCAAATTCAACAATACATTAAAAGGCTCATACACCATGATCAAGTGGGAATCATCCCTGGGACGCAAGGATAGTTTAACATAAGTAAATTAATATATGTGATACACTACATTAACAAAATGAGGGATAAAAACCATATGATCATCTCAATAGATGTAGAAGAAGCATTTGGTTAAATGTGACATCCTTTCATGATTAAAAAAAAAAGACTTTTAAAAATGTGAGTGGAGAAGAAACATACCTCAACATAATAAAAGCCATATATGACAAGCCCACAGCAAACATCATACTCAATGGTAAAAGGTCAAAAGATTTTTGCTAAAGTCAGAAACAAGGTCATGGTGTCACGCTTACCATTTCTATTCAATGTAGTACTGGGAGTCCTAGCCAGAGCAATCAGTCAAGAAAAAGAAATAAAAGACATCAAATCAGAAAAAAAAGTAAATTGTTTTTGCAGATGACATGATCTTATATAGAGGAAGTCCTAAAGACTCCACCAAAAAACTATTGGAACTCTCAACAAATTGAGTAAAATTGTAGGATACAAAATCAACATACAGAGATCAGTTGTGCTTATATTCACTATGAAATATCTGAAAAAGAAATAAAGAAAATAATCCCATTTACAATAACATCAAAAACAATAAAATACTTAAGAATAAATTTAACCGGGCGCCTGGGTGGCTCAGTTGGTTAAGCGACTGCCTTCGGCTCAGGTCATGATCCTGGAGTCCCTGGATCGAGTCCCGCATCGGGCTCCCTGCTCAGCAGGGAGTCTGCTTCTCCCTCTGACCCTCCCCCCATCTCATGTGCTTTCTCTCTCATTCTCTCTGTCTCTCAAATAAATAAATAAAATCTTTAAAAAAAAATAAAAAAAAAGAATAAATTTAACCAAGGAGGTGAAAGATCTGTACACTGAAAACTATAAGACTTTGATGAAAGAAACTGAAAAAAGACACTGATAAATGGAAAGATATTCCCTACTCACAGATAGGAAGAGCCACTATTGTAAAAAGGTCCATACTGTCCAAAGTCATCAATAGATTCAATGCAATCCCTATCAAAATTCCAATGGCATTTTTTTCACAGAAATGGGGGGAAAAAACCTAGAATTTGAATGGAACCATAAAAGATCCTGAATATGCAACACAATTCTAACCAAAAACAAAGCTGGAGGCATCACACTTCCTCATTTCAAGCTATACTACAAAGCTAAAGTAATCAAAACTATACAGCATTGGCACAAAAATGGACACATAACCCAACAGAACAGAATCAAGAGTCAAGAAATAAACCCTTACAAATATAGTCAACTAATATTTAACAAAGGAGCCAAAAATACTCAATGGAGAAATGGTGTAGAGTGTCCTTGAATATCAAGTTCACATACAAGCTACCCCAGTAACCAGCAATAAAGATTTTCTCATTGATCATCACTGTCAACATTTCCTAAGAGTCATATTTTGAAGAAGTGGTTTAAGAGGATCCTCAGAAGAAACCTCAATTTTTTTAAGAAGAAAAACAAAAGACCAATGATAAAAAATCTCTTCTTGTGTTTGCACTGATTTCAAATTTCCCACTCTTAGAAAAGGAAATCATAAAGGAAACTGATAATTTGACTAATTTAGTCAATTAAATGGCTCCTGCCATCTTGGATTTCAGTCACACAAGGCAGTACCTACCTGTTACCAACCACCTGGTCATTACAGTGGAAGACTCCAGAAAAACATAGCGGATTTAACTTTAAAGTGACCAACAGAATATAGTTTCATGCTTCTCTGTTGCAACACTTCACAAGCATTTATTCACAAACATATTTCAGTTTCAGAATTCGAGTCATGGGCAAAACTTCCATTTATTGCACTAATCTCCACAGAGGATGATTCTTTAATGGAATGCAATCTCTGCAATAGAAAGCTTCCTGAAATTTATTTACTATTTCCCCTGGATTCTCTGTTTCCTATGAAACAAAACTAATCTACTAGGAGCTAATCTACTAAAACCTGGATGAGCCCCAAAAATCGGAAAGAGGATGCACTCCAGGGGAAACGTGAGGAAGCCACTGAAACCACTTGGGGAGAGACATCGAGTTTTAGAGGAATCCCTGAGAGGGATTAATCCCTGAGATTAAACACTGGCTTGCATGTTAAAATGTCTCAGTAAACTCCTAGAAAACAAGCTTCTAAAGCCTCCAGAAATTAAGGAAGTCCAGTGAACCACATATAATGCTCTCACCTGGAGTTTTCATTATCAAAGCCAATGAAGAGATAATGCCTTTATGTTCAACCCCACTGTGTCCATCCCTCTTTCCAAGCTGAGCCAGGAAACCCATCATTGTATGTAAGAGAAGGGGACTAATTGCCCATATTACAACTACTGCTGTGATATACTACAGACTGCCTTTTACTTTATAAATCTAATTAGACATTGTTCCTCTGTAGTAGTATAGTGTGAACATTCCATATGTGAATACAGGACATGTGCGTTCATTGGGTAAAAAGTCATGAACCCTCTGTGAAGCTTATCTGTAAAATGAAAAGTTAGAGTAAATTATCTGAACCATTTTTCCCCAATTCTATTATTTTTTTATTATTAAGGACTATCTTTCTGAAAATAATCTCTTTCTAGGACTAATCAGGTGTTATATTCTTCTCTCAGACCACCTGAGAAGACACTATATCATGTGAGGGACATTTGGAAGGAGGCTATGTAATCAAATTATTACTCTTGAGGTGGCCACCCAAGAATGTGATTGGTTGGTTAGTTTGTTGGTTTCTCATACTAGAAAGGAGTGTATGAAAAACCTAGTCCCCTAGAATTATAGCTCATATAGTGATTTATGAATGCCAAAAGCATGAAAACAGCATTTTTATGGTATAAAATGGTGGATTTTCCATTCTAATACCCTACCTATTCTGAGCAAGTATTTTGGAGGCTTTCAAGGATGAAGTTATGCAGAACTTTATGGAGTCAGTTTAGTCCTTCAGTGATTAAAATAAAAATTGATTACTCTGGATTTTCCATTAAGCTCCCCACCCTTTGATTATCCCATTACTTACCAACACTTTGACCAAAGTTTACAGGAAAAATAATGTTTCTGCTAATCAATTTTACAGGGTATGGTGGTAGAAAAAATGAAATTAAGTGTGAAGTTGTTGGTGTATAATGGAGAGTGTCTTGAACTGTTATTCACATTAAGTAGGCATGGTCCATTTTTCAGAAAGGACAAGAAGCAACTGATCTCAGGATCCTGGTTTCTAGTTTGAATCTTTGAGCCTGGACTTAGTCCCTGAGCAGCAGGGAAACTAGTTTATTTATGCTTCATAAATAACAGTCTGGAAATTGTCTGTTGAGCACCTTATTCAGTGAAAGTGGAAAACAAATGTCTTTCGAGTTCAACATTGATTGGAAAACTGGACAACTTTAGAACATGGATGCGCAAACCTCCTTTTTATGCTTCCTTAAAAACCACCAACAAGGGACTAGTAACATTGAAGTCCAAATCTCTGTTCTTATTTGCCTTTCAAATTTCTTTACCCTTCATTCCTGGCAAAGTTATAACTGGTGACCTCCAATAGATAAGGCAAGAGGTCTGAATTTAACAAGAAAACTCAATATTGAAACTACCATTTCTAAGACTCTTAGTGCTTTTCAATATTAATTAAAGATTACTCTGTTGTTTAAACACAAAAATTTTAACTTTTTTGTTCAATACTTTTTTTTACATTTTTTTATTTTATTATGTTATGTTAATCACCATACATTACATCATTAGTTTTTGATGTAGTGTTCCATGATTCATTGTTTGTGTATAGCACTCAGTGCTCCATTCAGTTCTTAAATACTGTTGAAAAGTACATGCCTATCCAAATATTTGAAAATGTCCTCTCCCTTTCAAAAAACAAAATTAATCTACCAGATAAAAGTGCAGATAAGACCCTATTCAACCTCAGATCCCTATTTTTATCATCCAAAATTACTTACTAAATGAACTAAAACTTTGTACTGAAAACATCATTTTCTTTATTTTAGCTAGGTAGGATCTGAATATGAAGAGTAAGACAGTTCATTTTTTATAGCATGTGTAAAAAACATTAAAATAAACACTAGCAAATACAGATAATTGAAAATAATATCCTCACTTATCCTTTAGAGCAAAGATAATTTGATATGATTGGGCTTTTGTGTATTTTTTAGGTGTCACTCAACTGTTAGAGTGATATTTTTTTTAAAAAATCTTTAAAGGAGGGACGCCTGGGTGGCTCAGTCGGTTAAGTGGCTGCCTTCGGCCTGGGTCATGATCCCAGGGTCCTGGAATCGAGTGCCACATCAGGCTCCTTGCTGAGCAGGGAGCCTGCTTCTCCCTCTCTCTCCCTCTGCTTGTGATCTCTCTGTCAAATAAATAAAATGTTTAAAGGAAAATTTAAGAACAGCCCTGAGTCTTGACTGTAGAGATGTCTATAACAATTAATTCAGTTGATTAGACAATTCTGAAAAGCCAATGTCCTTGGCTAAGTTTTATCTCCATGAGTAAGTCAACTAATTTTGTTCTGTTGCCAAAGGTTTAACCCATCCTCACATCAGCTGTCCTCAAAATCTTTGCCTTTTTTTTTTAAACAAGATAAGCTGAATAAGAGAAAGTGGATGAGTCTGTACATTGAAGACCCACAATCAACTTTAGGAAAACAAACCAGAATCATAAAACGTCTTCTTAAGGATCAAAGAAATCAAAAAAGAAAGAAATTTGTCTGGTTGTACCACTGATGTAGAAAATTCTTGCTGCATTATATCCTAGCAAAAGAACACTAAGATTTAGAACCACGATCAATTCAAAATAAGGTGAGAGGGGAGCCTGGGTGGCTCAGTCAGTTAAGTGTCTGCCTTCAGCTCAGGTCATGATCTCAGGGTCCTGGAATCGAGCGAGCCCAGCGGGGAGCCTGCTTCTCCCTTTCCTCCCTGTTTGTGCTCTCTCTCACTATCTCTCTTTCTCTCTCTCTCAAATAAATAAAAATCTTTAAAAAAAAATAAGGTGAGATTTATTCCCACCTGGTCTCAAAATATCTTATTTTCCTGTAAAGTTTAAGGTCCCTTCTCAATAAAGTCCTTGAAACATGTAGGAAGCAAAGAAACTTGTGTTACACTCATGTCTTTCTTCTTCATAGGTTTAAGACAATGAACAGGTCGGCAACACACATTCACACTGTAACTGAGTTTGTTCTCCTGGGATTCCCTGGTTGCTGGGAGATACAGATTTTCCTCTTCTCACTCTTTTTGGTGGTTTATGTCTTGACCTTGCTGGGAAATGGAACCATCATCTGTGCAGTGAGATGGGACCCACGACTACATACCCCAATGTACTTTCTGCTGGGAAACTTTGCCTTCCTTGAGATCTGGTATGCTTCCTCCACTGTTCCTAATATGCTAGCCAACATTCTCTCCAAAACCAAGGCCATCTCATTTTCTGGCTGCTTCCTCCAGTTCTATTTCTTCTTTTCCCTGAGCACAACTGAATGTCTCTTCCTGGCAGTAATGGCTTATGATCGGTACCTGGCTATCTGCCACCCACCGCACTACCCCACCATCATGACTGGGAAACTCTGTAGAATTCTGGTGTGTCTCTGCTGGCTTATTGGATTCCTTGGCTACCCGATCCCCATTTTCTTCATCTCCCAACTCCCCTTCTGTGGACCCAATATCATTGATCACTTCCTGTGTGACATGGACCCACTGATGGCTCTGTCTTGTACTCCGGCCCCCATTACTGAATTTATCTTCTATACTCAGAGCTCCCTTGTTCTCTTTTTTACTATTATGTACATTCTTTGATCCTATATCTTGTTGCTCAGAACTGTTTTTCAGGTCCCTTCTGCAGTTGGCCGGAGAAAGGTCTTTTCCACCTGTGGGTCTCACTTAGCTGTGGTGTCACTTTCTTATGGGACAGTCATGGTAATGTATGTGAGTCCTACATATGGCATCCCAACTTTGATGCATAAGATTCTCACACTGGTATATTCAATAATGACTCCTCTCTTTAATCCCCTGATCTATAGTCTTCGCAATAAGGACATGAAACTTGCCCTGAGAAACATCCTGTTTAGAATGAGAAAACTCTTGAGCCAAAGATGTCCATACTTCCAAATTTTAATGATGAGTAAGTTGGAGATGTATAAATTTTTAATGGCCTTTTAGTTCTTACTCTGAGTAATTAAAAGCTTTTCCTTTTCCCCAGAAGTATGCTCAGCTTAAATACCCATGCTGACTACTAAAACCTAAATTCACTGCACATCAACATGCAGTGAAATTTTTCTAAAGGCTATCATCATTGGAGTGATAAGGTGGAACTGCTATATTATAGAAGTCAGACTTTCCTGAAAGATTTGCCTTCAGATTTAGGACAAGTCTAATGACCTTTACCAAATAGCTAAAGGTGCAGTGACTTTTTTAACAGTTTTTTTAGGTGTAATTGATATACAAAAGGACTGCACGTTTAATATACATTAAAGGTGCAGTAGATTTTAACTAGACATGAGACCTTTCTATAACTTTTAACAGACACTCTTTTCTTATCCCTAGCCTAACAATCTTATCTAAACATGTTTTCCCTATATTAAAAGAGAGGAGAAAAAACTCTCTTGACCAGTAGGAACTCTTTCAACAAATTTTCTTAGAGGTATAGTTCCTCTGTGGTACGTTTGAAATAAAACTTGGATACATGCTAAAAAATCATTTGTTGAAGTTTCTTTTAACAGTTTCATTATTACATGTACCCCATTGTAGCATAATTTATTTATTTACATGTATTTCCCCCTGAGAGAGCTCTCTCAGAATGGGAATTGCCTTTTTCCTTTCTGGATCCCCAACCCACAGTGACAGAGAAGAAAGCAGCCCCTGGAACTGGGGAACTGGCCTGGCAATTATCACTTAAGTGTTGCTGTTCCCAGGAGCGGGCTTGACACTATAAGTTAGGCCATGGAGTATAAACCTGTTGAACATAAACAATTTCACAAAATGGCACCCTGAAACCAAGCCACTATGTGAACATGATGGATCAAGACAAAAATAAAAACCCTCCATAACCATGTCTGAGCAAGAACTGTCCCAACTGTAAAAAATGACCAAACATCCCCTTCTTTAGTCACTTTATTAGTGACTACTGCCTCTTTACCAAGTAAAGCTTTAGCCCAACTGCCTTTTAGGTAAAAATTAAGATACCCAATCATAGAATTTTCTTCCACTTTCTGACAAAGTCCAGAGAAAATCTCTTATTTTCCTTAAATTCTCCCCAACATCAACTAACAGAAGCCCAAATAATATAATAAATCCTTTCTAACATCTTCCTTTTGGATGCCCCATGTTCCTCATGACCTATATTCTCCCTTCCTGCAAAAAGCCAATAAACTTATCTTTGTTCAAATACAGGTGTGTTCCTGATGGTCTTTGCATGAGCGGGAATCAACAATACTATGATACCTAGCATGGAGTAAGAATTCAAAATGTTTGTTAAATACTTTTATCTCAGATTTTTTTACTTATGAAAATAATATGCTATGGTGAGCGCTGTGAATTGTGTAAGACTGGTGAATCACAGATCTGTACCCCTGAAACAAATAATATATGTTAATAAAAAATTAAATTAAATTAAAAAGTAAAGTAAAAAAAGAAAATAATATGTAGTTGTAACAAAGTCAAGCAATGAAGAAGTGTATAAAAATGATGGATTTCTCATCTTCACTCTCATCCTCACCAATCCTTCACTCTGTTCGTTAAAGTCAACGTTCCTCAATTCCTCTGTCAGGCACTCAACACACTTCATAGTATGGCTCCACTAAACCTACTTTGTTTTCCTTCCATTCCCAAACGAACCCTCAGCTCTAGTGAGGCTAGTCACCTAACTACTCCATTCTCTACCATCTCCACACTGTTGCTTAGGCTGCTCTTTAAACCTGGAAAGCCTCCTGGCACTTTGTCTTCTGCTATGCAACTTGACACTTAGATTCCTAGGGTCTTATTTTATAAAATGGGTATATGACTTATATCTTGAAAATAAAGTCATAAAGATTAAATGAGACAATTTATGTAGGGACCAAACAATATAAGACACATAGGAGGGACACCTGGGTGGCTCAGTTGGTTAAGCGTCTGCCTGCAGCTCCAGTCATGATCCCAGGGTTCTGGGATCGAGTCCCACATTCGGCTCCCTGCAGGGAGCTGGCTTCTCCCTCTGCCTGCCACTCCCCCTGCTTGTGCTCACTCTCTCTCTCTCTCTCTCTGACAAATAAATAAATAAAATATTTAAAAAAAAAAAAAAGACACATAGGAGGTTCTCAGCACGTTTGTTCCCCTCTCCTTCCTATCTTTTAAATCTGACCACAGATAATTGGCTGGCTATTCTATCAGATTTTCACTATGCTCATGAAAACCTCTGTTGCCAAATGATACATATACATATGAATTCATAGCTAATGCTTTAAAGTACAAACTCTAGAGTCAGACTTTCCATATCCTGCCTTATCTGATAGCTATGTGACCTTGGGTAAGTTGCTTAAATGCCACAACTTCAGCTACTTCACCTGTAAAATAGGATGATAATAATTACAGCTATCTCATGGAGTTATTATGAGTCAATACTTTTTTAAAAAATGAGTCAATACTTTTAAAGCTCTTAGTATTGTATCTGGTGAACAGAACTCAATAAATATTTTTAAATCAATAAAATATAATAGCATCTTTTAAAGTCAGTACGTATAATTTTACCTCATTCTAACAGGCACAGTGCATTCCATTATATGAACATATCACAATTTGTTTATCAATTACTCACTTAAGACACTTTACTGTAGTCAATATTTTACAATTAAAACAATACTGCAGGGCACTTGGGTGGCTCAGTCATTAAGCGTCTGCCTTTGTCTCAGGTCATGATCCCAGGGTCCTGGGATCAAGCCCCCCATCGGGCTCTCTGCTCAGCGGGAAGCCTGCTTCTCCCTCTCCCACTCATCTGCTTGTATTCCCTCTCTCACTGTGTCTCTCTCTGTCGAATAAATAAATAAATAAAATCTTAAAAAAAAAAAAACAATACTGCAACCAATGTCCTTAAATATGAGTCTTTATATAGTCACATCAGTATTCCACAAATTAGAGAAAGGATTTCTGGGATATAAGAAATGTGTATTTTTAATTTTGAGAAATATTGCAAAGTGCAATGTCCCAAATACTGTTCAACTTTTCAACAAATGGTGTTGGGACAACTAGATATCCACAAGCAAAAGAATAAATTTGGACCCCTACCTCACACCACATGCAAAAATTAATTCCAAATGAATCAGAGGCATAAAAGTAAGAGCTAAAACTATGAAACTGCTGGAAGAAAACATAGATTTAAATCTCTGTGGCCTTGAATTATGCAATTTTTTAAAGATATAACACAAAAAATACATGCAATAAAAGGAAAAATAAATTGGACTTCATCAAAATTTTTAAAATTTGTGCTTTAAAGGTTACTATCAAAGTACAAGCTCACAAAATGGGAAAAAATATTTGCAGATCATGTATCTGATAAGAGGTTATTATCCAGAATATATCAAGAACTCTTACAACTCAACAATAAAAAGACAAATAACTCAATTTTTTAAGTGCACAAAGATCTGACTAGACATTTCTCCAAATAAGATATACAAATGGCCAATGAGCACATTAAAAGATGCTCAACATCATTACTCATTAGAAAAAGGTAAATCAAAACCACGAGGGCATACCATTTCATACCCACTAGCACAGCTAGAATCAAAAATGACAGACAACACCAAGTGTTGGCCAGAATGTGGAAAAATTGGAATAGTCACACATTGTTGGCCAAAATGTAAAATGGTACAGCTGCTTTAGAAAACAATTCAGCAGTTTCTCAAATAAATATAGAGTTATCATATGATCCAGCAATTTCCATAAGTATAAAACCAAGAGAATTAAAAACATTTTTTTGCACAAAATGTGTAAACAAATGCTCATGGCAGCATTATTTGTAATAGCCAAAAAAGTAAAACAACCTAAAGGTCCATCATTTGATGATTGGACAAAATATGGTATGCACATAGAATGGAATATTATTCAGCCATAAAATGGGGTTAAGTATGATATTTGCTACAACATGAATGAACTTTGAAAACATTATGTTAAGCAAAGCATGCCAGATACAAAGGGTCACATATTGTATGATTCCATTTACATAAAATGCCCAGAGTAGGCAAATCAGAAAGTAGATTAGTAGTTATGAAGGACTAAGCAGGGGAAAGAATGGGGAATGACTGGTAATGGGTGCCCAGTTTTGGGGGGAATGATGAAGATACTCTACAATCAGATAGTGGTGATAGTTGCACAACCTTGTGAATACACTAAAAACTACCTACACTTTAAAAGGGTGATTTTTATGCAATGTGAAGTATATCTCACTAAAAACCTTGTATGATCATGTTCATTTTCCCATAGACTCCCCAGCACTGGATCCTATCACGCTTTCTCATTTGTTTGCCAATATGAGAGGTGAGGTCAATATTGTGTTAATTTTCCTTCCTTGAATTGAACATTAAGTGCCATAAGAACTTAGGAAAATGAGATGCCAGTATATGCTGTAGAAAAATATAGTCAAGGAGGAAGTTGTGGTTGATCTGTAGCTTGAAGATAGGAAGAAGAGAGGAACAATATATATTTGTAGATACTACCCCTTCCAGGAGGTGGAGCTTAACCCTTTTTCCAAAAGGGTGGTCTAGACTTAATGACTTGCTTCCAAGGTATATAAGAGAAAGGGAAAAATAGTAATTTTACAACAAAGAAACCTAGCAAACACAACATCGACCAAGTGATGAAGGTTAACGTCATGAGTGGTGTCATGTGGATATCATGTCTCCTGATATGATATGACAAGGAGGTACTTCACCTCTGTGGTATCATTCCCTAAAACCCATAATCACAGTCTAATCATGAGGAAAACATATCAAAACCAGATTGGGGGCCATTCTGCAAGAAACCATGCTCAATACTTCTCAAAACTGTCAAGGTCATGAAAGACAAGGAAAGACTTGGAAACTGTCACAGACTCAAAGGAGAGAGATCACAACTAAATGTAATGTGTACCCTGAATTGGATCCTGGAACAAAGAAAGGACATTCAGAGAAAATTGATGAAGTCTAAATAATGGAGATCTGTTACTAATAATATACTAATGTTGGTTTATTAGTTTTACCGAACGTACCATGTAAGATGTTAACAATGGGGGAAATTGGGTGACTGGTATTCCAGAACTTTATGTATTATCTTTATTTTAATTTTTAATTTATTTTATTTTATTTTGAGAGAGAGAGAGCATGAGTGAGGGGGAGGGGCAAAAAAAAGAGGGAGAAAGAATCCCAAGCAGGCTCCACTCTCAGTGCAGAGCCCCATGCAGGGCTTCTTGGGGGACTTGATCTCACAACCCTGCGATCATGACACCAGCTGAAATCCAGAGTCAGCCACTTAACTGGCTGAGCCATCGAGACAGTCCTGTATTATCTTTTAAACTTCAATAAATATAAAAGGATTCCAAAATAAAAAGTTCATTACTTTTTAAATGGCTTACCTGATACTTATACCACCAGAATAATCTCATTTAAAATGCCAAGATCCACATGAAGATATATTGATGTACTGACAGTATGCATGGATTCAACATGAAAGCCTCAACTTCCGGAAAAAGGAAGCTTAAAAGTAGTTCATTTGTAACATTTAGTCAGTTTTATTACTTGAATCCTGAAGAATATTAAGACTAGCACAGCAACATCATTGCATGCTTGAGGAAAATCTTAAACATTTTCTAAAATACTTGATAAGAGAAAGTTTGATTAGATGTTACTATAATGTTAAAAGTTTCCTCACAAGGTCTTTTAACATTACATTGTCAATGACAAAAAAGGATGAGCCGTGAGATTTAGTCCAAGCCCCACATTGGGTGTATAGATTACAAAATACATACATACATACATACATACATAAACAAACTTTAAAAAAAAATAAGAATGGTCACACCCTGAAGCATGATCCAAAGAAGTTGAATTTTCCAAATTCTGTTAAATAGCCAGAAAGGAGAAAAAGCAATATATACCCTCTGCTATTTGCTACCATTGTATTCATGCAAAGAAAATTTCTCATCAATGATGAATACCTAGAATTTGAAGAGTTTTAATATTTAATATATTTTAATTTATTATAAATTTTAATCATATTATATAATTTTTTTCCTTGGGACATAAGAAATACAATGAATTTTTTCACCGAAATGTATAGAGCTGACTTTAAATCCCTTCAAGTTTATTGCACTATGTCACACAAACATCATTTTCTTGGTGTACAATTTTCTAAGCACTGCCGTAAAAGACAGCAAATCTGTTCAGTCAAAAATTCTCTATAATATCTTGGGGGAATTTAGGGGAAATTATTCTGATTCAATTCTTCCTCCCAGAATTGTTCATGAAGATGAATATATTTATAGCTTTAAAACTTAATGAACTCTATGGAGGTTGATTCTACATCAATACTACTTGGCAATATTATGCTGATTCTTATCTCTCCTCCAGTCGCTAAACATACTGTCCACGGCAACCATCTCTATCCTTCATAATAATACTACAACCACCAATTCAATGCCCTCTTTGGTTTAATAAGATCTTTCTCATATTTCTTAGAATAACATTTGCCATCATTTTCAGCTTCGACTTTGGCTGCTTATTTCTTCCTAGAGGCTTGCAAAATAATTAAAATTAAAATAAACTATCACACTGCTTATGTACCTTGTGGAGAAAAAGAAATTGTCACGCACTATTGGTGGAAATGCAAGTTGGTGCAGCCACTGTGGAAAATGCTGTGGATGTTCCTTAAAAAACTAAAAATAGTGTTACCATATGATCCAGTAATTCCATTACAGGGTATTTACCCAAAGGAAATGAAAACACTGATTCAAAAAGGTATATGCACCCCTATGTCTATTGCAACATTATTTGTAATAGCCAAACTATGATAGCAGCCCAAGTGTCCATGGATTGATGAATGGATGAAGACTGATGAATGGATAAAGAAGTAATAGAATATCACTCAGCCATCGGGCATCTGGGTGGCTCAGTCAGTTAAGCATCTGACTTGGCTCAGGTCATGATCTCAGGGTCCTGGAATCAAGCCCCGATTAGGTTCCATACTCAGTGGGGAGTCTGCTTGTCCCTCCCCCTCTGCTCCTTCCCCTACTTAGGCTCTCTCTGTCTCTCTCTCAAATTTGGGGGGGGGAAAAAAGAATATTACTCAGCCACTAAAAAGAAGTAAGTCTTGCCATTTGCAACATGGATAAACCTAGGGGATATTATGCTAAGTGAAATAAGTCAGTCAGAGAAAGACAAATATCATATTATTTCACTCATATGTGGAATTTAAGAAACAAAACAAATGACCAAATAAAGAAAAAGAGACAATGGTTATGTTTTATATATGAGCAACTACACATCAAACAGAAATGGTTTACTAAAAGGCTGGATTAACATGGTTTTATCCTGTTATATATTTTTTCTACAAAACAAGCAAGTACAAACATTAAATATATGAAAAAATACATTTAAAAATTAAATCTAAACACCTAAGGAGAATTAGGCATTATACACACTAATCTTAACTATTAAATTTTAGTCCTTTCTGCATTATCTTTTTGTGGGTTTAAATAAGAATACATAATTTCTTTCACTTTCTTACTTTGCAAGAATAACCTCACAAAACAGCCCAGTATAATGTCAAAAGCACTAGACCTGGTTTCAGGAGACCTAGATTTAAGCCCAGGCTTACCACTCACTAGCTATACAACATTCATCTTAAAACTTTCACACTGCTATATCCAATACTAGAGTAGGTATTCAATCAATGTTTATAAATTTAATCAGGAACTGAGTCTAGGAGAAACTAGTGAAGAAGTGGAAGAGGCCTCCTCTTTGCTTGCCAATTTATGAACTGGGCTATAACAACAGGTAAGCAAATAAAATAAAGGATATAGTCCTCCCCCCACCAATTGTTCAATAATGGCAGGGCAAAGAGGAAATGGCCTGCACCAGGAAATGAGCACAAAGAGAAGGAAAGCCAACAGGGCAAAAAGACTGGTAGGCTTAGACTCTAAGATTCCTTATCTCCTGGGAAGGGGTTTTCCCTTACCACAGTGGGAAACCATGCGCTCTGCCATGCAGTGGGGCCATGACCTAAAATCCCAGAACTCTAGATCTGCTTCTCTATTCATCTGATAGAATTCTGGTTAATATTTTCTATAGCCATCATGACCTGAGCAAAGATAACCGGGACCATGCAGCCATTTTGTTTATCAATATGAGCTTGTAAAACATATGAAAAAAAAATGTGAGAATCTGATCTCCTAAATCTAAAGCAAGAATAAGATATGTGGGATGTCTGGGTGGCTCAGTCGGTTAAGCATCTGCCTTTGGCTCAGGTCATGATCCCAGAGTCCTGGGATCCAGTCCCACATCAGGCTCCTTGCTCAGTGGGGAGCCTGCTTCTCCCTCTGCCTACTCTGCTGCTCTGCCTGCCACTCCCCCTGCTTGGGCTCTCTCTCTTCCTCTCTCTCTGACGAACAAATAAATTAAAAAATCTTTTAAAAAAATAAGATACATGTAAGCAAAAATAGAAAAATATGTGTCCAGAGAATTGTAGTCAACGACAGAATAACGTATGTTCATTCAACATCTACTGTTTACTATAAACAGATAACTAGAGTTAGGGACACATTTTAGAAAGACATATTTCCTACCTAGAAGAGATCAAAATCTTGTGGGAGATATTGATAATAGTTTACAAATCACTTATACATTAGATAGTAGTAAGAATATACAAATATGTTTGCTTTATCTAGAACATAATTCTCAATGAACACTGATAAAACTGTATAGACTGAGATTTCTGTGTCTTTCTTGGTCTTGTCCCAAGATACAGCCTTATAAGTAAGTTTACCTGTAGGCTGACAACTATCCAATCATTCAATAGAAAGGTTACAATTCAACCCTCAGAGAAGTTTTCCATCCTAGACCTTGACTGGCCTGGCCAAAGAGCACTGGTAACAAGGCACTCAAAGTCAAGTCTACTATTGCTTTGCTTCTCTGAGGGTGAGCTAGAATCAGGACAATTCCCTTCAGCAGCAACCATTTGTTCAGAAAGAGGTCACATGAATGTGCTTGTGTCTGCCAGAAGGTGATAAATTTATTCTCTCTCATACTTAAAAAATGTTTTTAAATGTCATTTAAAAATGTAACCCAAGAAGTCAAGCCAAAAAGGCTACATACTCTATGATTCCAACTGCATGACCTTATGGAAAAGGCAAAACTGTAGAGACAGTAAAAAGACCAGTGGTTGCTAGGAGTTAGAGGACAAGGGAAGATGAATGGGTGGAGCACAGAGGACTTTTAGGGTAGTGAAACTATTCTGTATGATACCATAATGGTGGATACAAGTCATTACACATTTGTCAAAACCCACAGAATGTACAACCTCAAGAGTGAATCCTAATGTAAACCATGGATTTGGGGTGAAATGATGTATCAATGTAAGTTCATTGACTATAACAAATGTACCATTCCAGTGCAGGATTTGATAGTTGGGGAAACGTGTGGGTGTTTGTGCGTGCGTGTGCGTGTGTGTGTGTGTGTGTGTGTAGAAGGTACATGGGAACTCTCTGTACTTTCCACTCAATCTTGCTGTGAATGTAAAACTGCTTTAAAAAATAAAGTACATTTTTAAAATAATCTTAAAAATGTAACCCAATAGGGCACCTGGGTGGCTCAGTCGTTAAGCGTCTGCCTTCGGCTCAGATCATGATCCCAGGGTCCCAGGATCGAGTCCCGCATCGGGCTCCCCGCTCAGTGGGAAGCCTGCTTCTCCCTCTCCCACTCCCACTGCTTGTGTTCCTGCTCTCGCTATCTCTCTCTCTGTCAAATAAATAATAAAATAAAATCCTTTTTAAAAAATGTAACCTAATAATAATTATTGGCCAAAACTACACAATTAGTGTTTATTCTCTTTTGGGCAGTGACAAAAAGAAGCAGACAAAGTAAGTTTTCCCAAGTCTTTTTGCTATAGAGAAGCAGTCTGTAGACCAAAATATAGAGGCTCAATTAGTGAGTTTCCCTTGAATAATAAGTTTTTTCATCTACTCATTTTTGCCATCTTTCACTTGGCCCATTTGGGATACCTCAACCAAATATCTTCTTCTCCCCCCTCTGCTAGCAAGAACAAAAAATTTCAGGCCAAACACAGTAGTTGGCAAAGTCTTGAAGAGGTTGGCATTGTTCAAGCTGCCTCTGTGAAAGCAATCCCCAAAGGATTCCCATCCCCCCAGGCCTAATCCAAAGACAAAGTTGTTTTAACAGATTGGGAAAGAAACTTGAAGAAGCAGAGTCATACTGGAGATCCTGAGGTCCCCAGATGCCAGTTTGGGAGTCTGCAGCAGCTCTGCCTCAGTTGATTAAAACAGGAGTTGGAGGCCCCTGAGAGCCAATTAGAAAAGAAAGTCAGGACGAGGAAGAGAGAAATAATTCCAGAAACTACCAATTAAAACTGAATGGATCCCACAGCACCAAGGGACCATGACTCAACTGTTGCATCAGCCAAGTTTCAATGCCAACTCCCCAAATCATGAAGAGGGAGCAAAAGGGAGGGAGCCAGAGGAGTTTCACATGCTGGCAAGCATCTACTTCTTACCCCAAGTGCATACATACCTGGCAATTAAGGTGCAAGTGGTATCTCCTGATGAGCCATGTTGAAAATGCCAAGAACATACCATGAGGGCGACAGGCTGGAAAATATACCCAGTGGCGTATGCAGGGTACTGCTGGTACAACAGCCCTGCTACCAACTCCGAATCACACCTGTCAAGTCAGATCACACATGACTCACTGTCCTTTCTGTAGAAAAATACTATTTCCGTAATTACCACCCCCCGCCCCGTATGTGTAGAAGACGTGATGATTTTCAAGCTTGTTCACAAATATCACTTCATTCATTGTCACAAAATCCCTGTGGGTTTTGTCAAGTGCATATTAGTGTTTCCATTTAGGAATTTAAAGAAGTTAATGCTGAAGTTCAAGAGATGTGCCTAAGATCACACAGACAGTATAATTTGTATATTTTAAGTGATACGCCACTATGCTTATGTATACATAGACTACCTCTGGAAGAAAACAAGAAAGTGGAGCAGTTACAGCAAGGGAACTAGGGGTCAGGAGTGGAAATGAAGTTTGCCTCTGTTACTCTTTTTGAAACTTTACAATTTTACTCTTGTATATTTAACCTCCTGAAATTAAATGAAAAAGGAGGCTATAATGAAGGAGCAGAAAACCACAATCCAGTTCTCTTCCCACTGCATAATGCTGCCTCCCATGCTAGGTAAAAGGCCAGAGTAGCTTTCTTTCTCCTCTCTTCCCACTTCTTCCCCATTCCATCACCTCCATCCACATCTACGTACACAAGCATGATTTCCTACGAGAACTTTCCCATGATTGCCTGCTCTGTGCAAATCTGCCAGGAGTTAAGAGTGTGCTGAAAACCAACCAAGTGATAAGGAAAGTGAAAACATGATTCTTGCTTGTAGGTAGAGTGATCCTAACAATACAGTGTCATTTGGGGGAAAAAATAGCATCTTTGTCCAATATTTTAAGAGAATAGAAATATAAACAAACACTTCAGCATAAAGGATCAAGATTAGAAAGAATGAAGGCCACAAAACCTGCCAGTACTAGGGACTGCGGCCCCCTAATACTCAACAGCCTGGCAAGTCATTGACCGAAGGGGAAGAACTCTGTCCTGGATATGAAGGGAGATTCCTCTGCCTGATACAGTGAGACAGGCTCCCACAAGAAGCAAGGTGAGAGGACATATGACACAATGGCTATTGCAGCTACACACATCTAGAGACAAAACAGATAAAACTAAATTGATAGAGTATTGGAAGAAATTGCCTCTCACACCACTTTCAACACTCTATGACTATAAATCATAGATGTAGGTAAAATGGTAAGTAGGAAAGAAAGTGCTGGGGTGCCAGGTGGTGCAGCAGGTTAAGCATCCAACTCTTGGTTTTGGCTCAGGTTGTGATCTCCGGGTCATGAGATCGAGCCTCCATTTGGGCTCCATGCTCAGCATGGAGTCTGCTTAAGACTCTGTCTCCTTCTCCCTTTGCCCCTCCCACACACATTCGTGCACCCCCACTCTCTCTCTAAAATAAATACATGAAATATTTTATTAAAAAAAGAAATTTCGGGGCGCCTGGGTGGCTCAGTTGGTTAAGTGACTGCCTTCGGCTCAGGTCATGATCCTGGAGTCCCGGGATCGAGTCCCACATCGGGCTCCCTGCTCAGCAGGGAGTCTGCTTCTCCCTCTGACGCTCTTCCTTCTCGTGCTCTCTATCTCTCATTCTCTCTCTCGCAAATAAATAAATAAAATCTTTTAAAAAAATAAAAAAAAGAAATTTCATTTAAAAAAAAAGAAAGTGCTGACAGAATCCTGACACCAAGAGGCAGTCATTACCGTGGACTACACTCTTAAAGTTTTTTCACCTGTTCCATGTAAATTTATTGAGCACTTGTGTCAGGTACTGAGCTAGGATCTAAGACTGCAAAAATGAGTACCTTCAAAAAATCTCAGAGTCCACAGAAAATTAGCAAATAGTTAAAACACAGTAAGTCATAAGTCATAAGTGCTCTGAGAGAATAAAGACAAACAACACATCAAAACCTGCTTCAAGTGAGCTCAGGAAGGTTTTACAAGAAAGGTAACATTTGAACTGAACATCAAAGGACAGTTAGGAACTCTCCAGTGAGGGGGACAACACATTTCAAGCAGAAGGAATCACGTGCAAAAGTACAGAGGTATGAAAGAGCATGAAAAATTTCCAGACCTTAAGGATATGTTGGGTGTGTCATGCATTAGGATTACAAGGAGAAAAGAGCAGAAATGAGATAATATAAATAAGCAGAAAAAACTTGAAGGCTGTGGCCATGTGAAGGAATGTCTTACTGGAATTGTGTTGAACTGTTGAAGGTTTTTAAATAAGGAAATAGGATAGTCCCCCTTTATCCACCAAGATACCTTTCCAAGAGCCCCAGTGGATGCCTGCAACTCTGGAGAGTACTGAACCCTACATACACTGTTTTCTCCTACACATGTATATGTATAATAGTCAAATTTATAAATGAGGTGCTGTGTGAGGTTAACAACAGTAACTAGTAATAAAATAGAACAATTATAACAATGTACTGTAATTAAAGTTATGTGGTCTCTCTCTCTCAAAACATCCTGTTGTACTCACCCTTCTTCTTGTGATGATGTGAGATGGTACAATGCCTATGTGATAAGATGAAGTGAGGTGAATGACATTGTGACCTAGCTAATATGCTCTGCTGCAATTCGTCAGAAGGATCATCCGCTTCCAGACAGTGACTGATGGGGGTAACTGAAACTGCGGAAAGTGAAATCGTGGAAGCGAAACCTTGGATGAGTGGGGACTACTATAATATGATCAGACTGATGTTTGAGAAAGGTCAAACTGTTGGCAACGTTTCCCATTTCTTAAACAGCAGCAGAGCATATTAGCAGAACGGATAAGACTACAAGCTCTAGAGCCAGGATGACTGCGTTCAAATTCCGGCTGGAATATCAGCATAATTGAGTGTTGTCCTGCTTGCCTCTGCCTTTATTACTGACAGGCTGGCCAATGGTGGGCAAGCCCACAGAAACTGTGTTTACAGTGGCATAGCCTCCCACAGACATACCCCCAACAAACACAAGGCTTCTCTCTGCAGTCCCATTTCAATGGCTGGATGTGCTTGGCTTCTCAGATTGACTGGGGACTCCTAACTTCCTCCTGGATCTTCATTTCTCCAGCCCCTCGGACAATGCATAAGGTCTAATTTGTATAATAAATCCTTTATCCCATAACTCATAAAGGTTCTGCTCCCCATTTAAACAAACCATGGACTGATATATTCCATCCTGTCCTTCCCTAATTTTGACCTCCATGCTTCATATTCTGATAAAGAATAAGCACAATTTCCACTGTCTTTTTTTTTTAAGATTTTATTTATTTGTCAGAGAAAGAGAGAGAGAGCACAAGCAGGCAGAGCTGCAGGCAGAGGGAGAAACAGGCTCCCTGCTGAGCAAGGAGCCTGATGCAGGACTTGATCCCAGGACCCTGGGATCATGAGCTAAGCCAAAGGCAGATGCTTAGCGACTAAGCCACCTAGGCATCCCTCCACCATTTCTTTGAAAGGCTAGAGACCACATTGACCTACAAGAGGAGCAACTACCAGAGCAGAAGTCCTGAACTATAGGCTCTTCATGTCAATAGAATACAGTTTCAACATTATGATTATTCTGCATACAAGGTGTCAAAACCCTCTATATTAGTTGAGTTTGTCCTACTTTCCTAATCCACCATCTATCCAGCCAGCCAGCTATTTGTTACTGAGTCAGGCAATGTCTAACCCTCTGATGTACATGATAATGTCTAAAAGTCAAAGATAAGTATGAATTCGTGTCATAGTTCAAGTTCAAACCACATAACCAAGTAATTCTAACACAATAAAACACATGCCAAGTAATACAGAAAGTACAAAGTGCTGTATCATTTCCTAAACATATGCCTCTAATTTTTTTCTTTAATACAGTTTTCTCAGTCTTGGATGTCCTTTGTTACATTTCACATCAAATTCATAAGTAACTAACAAATATTTTGTTAAAATATCCTCAATGTTAGCTAATTGAATTTAAATTTAAAAAATGTTCAATATCACAGACAAAGGAATATAAATTTAAAAGAATGAAGTGTCATGTTGCCTATCAGATATAAAAACCATATCTCATTATGAATAGCCATTCTCATAACAGTTGGGAAGGGGGAAATCAATAGTATGAAGATACAAATAAAAATTAATAAAATGGAAAAAAATACAAAAGACGGGGGTAAACGAAATCAAGTTCTTTGAAGACTTGTAAGAGACAAACTGCTGAAAGAAAAGATACAAGGTACAAATAAACAGTACCAGTAGAGAAAAAGAGAACGAAAATTCTGAAACCACAAAGAATAAATAAATAAGAAACATATTAAACAATTTAGTAAATTTGAAAACTTAAATGAAATGGATAAATTACTAAAAAATATAAAATATCAAAATCAAATCAAGAGAATAATAAACATTAAAGAATTTAAATCAGTATTTAATCTTTCCATTAAAAAATGCCAGGTGGTAGAAGACATGAATAGACACTTTTCCAAAGAAGACATCCAGATGGCTAACAGACACATGAAAAGATACTCAACATCACTCATCATCAGGAAATACAAATCAAAACCACAATGAGATACCACCTCACACCTGTCAGAATGGCTAAAATCAACAACACAGGAAACAACAGATGTCGGCGAGGATGCAGAGAAAGGGGAAATTTCTGCAATATTGGTGGGAATGCAAACCATTGCAGCCACTCTGGAAAACAGTATGGAGGTTCCTCAGAAAGTTAAAAAATATAACTACCCTAAAATCCAGCAATTGCACTACTAGGTATTTACCCAAAGGATACAAACATAGTGATTCAAAGGGGCACCTACACCCCAATGTTTATTTTTTTTAAGATTTTATTTATTTATTTGTCAGAGAGAGAGCACAAGCAGGGGTAGCAGCAGGCAGAGGGAGAAGGAGGCTCCCCACTGAGCAGGGAGCCCGATGCGGGACTCGATCCCAGGACCTGGGATCATGACCTGAGCCGAAGGCAGACGCTTAAGCGACTGAGCCACCCAGGTGTCCCTACCCCCAATGTTTATTGCAGCACTATCAACAATAGCCAAACTATGGAGAGAGCTCAAATGTCTATCAACTGGAGAATGGATACACACACACACACACACACACACACACACACACACACACACACTATGGAATATTACTCAGCCATAAAAAAAAAAGAGTGAAATCTTGCCACTTGGAACAACGTGGATGGAACTAGAGGGTATTATGCTAAGTGAAATAAGTCAGTCAGAGAAAGAAAATACTACATGATTTCACTCATATGTGGACAAAACAGATGAACATAGGGGAAGGAAGAAAAAAAAAGAGGGAGGCAAACCATAAGAGTCTTACCTACAAAGGACACACTGAGGATTGTTGGAGGGGAGGTAGGTGGGGGATGGGCTAGATGGGTGATGGGGATTAAGGAAGGCACTTGTTGTGATGAGCACTGGGTGTTATACGTAAGTGATGAATCACTAAATTCTACACCTGAAACCAATATTACACATTATGCTAACTAGAATTTAAACAAAAATTTGAAACAACAACAATGAAAAAAGGTCAGATACTGATAATTTTATATGCAAGTTTTACCAAGAAAAATATAAACTGATTTAAAATAAACTTTTCAAATAAACGTGTAGAAGAAACACTCTTTACTCATTGTATGAGGCTAGCATAACTTCATATTAAAATCAGACTAAAATAGGTTTATTATGTGCTTTTTACATACACCTGCTCTTAGATTCCACACCTGTTTTGGGTGTTTGTCATGAAAAGGTGTTATATTTTTTTTTGAAAAGGTGTTATATTTTATCCAAAGCTTTTTCTGCATTTATTGAGATGGCAAAGAATTTTTCTCCTTTAATCTGCTAATGTGATGAAGTAGAACGCTCAACTTTCAATTAATAAACCAAACTTGCGTTCTTGATACAAACCTTCCTTAGTGAGGATATATATTTTTTTTAAAGATTTTTTATTTATTTATTTGAGAGAGAGAATGAGAGATAGAGAGCACGAGAGGGAAGAGGGTCAGAGGGAGAAGCAGACTCCCTGCTGAGCAGGGAGCCCAATGTGGGACTCGATCCCGGGACTCCAGGATCATGACCTGAGCTGAAGGCAGTCGCTTAACCAACTGAGCCACCCAGGCGCCCAGTGAGGATATATTTTTTTATATATACTGCTGGATTCACTTACGCACTATTTAGGATTTTGTATCTGTAGGTCACAAGTGATATTTATTAGTTTATGAGTTTACACTTTTTATTAAATATTGAAGATATTTCCTTTAAGTATAGGAACAAGACAAGGATGCTTGCAATCATCATTTGTATTCAGCATACCAGAGGTCATACTGTACAGAAAAGGTAAAAGGTAAAAGGATTGGAAAGGAAGATACAAAACAGTCATTATTTGTATGTTGAAAACCCAACAGAGGCAACAAATTATTGGAATGAGAGATTCTAAAAAGGTCACAGCTACGAAAAAATATATGAAACAGCCAGTTGGGGGCGCCTGCGTGGCTCAATCGGTTAAGCGTCTGCCTTCAGCTCAGGTCATGATCCCAGTGTCCTGGGATCACGCTCCGCATCGGGCTCCCTGCTTCTCCCTCTCCTTCTGCAGCTCCCCCTACTTGTGCTCACGCTCTCTCTCTCTCTCTCTCTCTCTCAAATAAATAAATAAAATCTTTAAAAAAAAAAAAAGCCAGCTGTATTTCTGTTCCCAAACATAGCTAGTGTAATTTTAAAATGGTATTATTTACAATAGCACTGAAAACTATGAAGTATTTAGGAATAAATTTAATAAAACATATATATAAGGGGCACCTGGGCGGCTCAGTTGGTTAACCGACTGCCTTCGGCTCAAGTCATGATCCTGGAGTCCCAGGACTGAGTTCCCCATTGGGCTCCGTGCTCAGCAGAGAGTCTGCTTCTCCCTCTGACCCTCCCGGCTCTCATGCTCTCTCTCTTTCTCTCTCTTTCAAATAAATAAATAAAATCTTCAAAAAAATAAGATATATATAAGACTTTCAGGAAAAAGTATATAATTATATTGAAAGACATTGAAGACTTAAATAAATGAAGAAAATTATGGATAAGAAGACTCAAAGTTATAAAGATGTCTATTCTTCCTAAATTCGTATATGGAATGCAATCCCTCCCTCTGTCCCTTCCCCCTCCCCTCTTCTCATTAACTTTCTCTGGAAAAAAAAAAGTAGTTCCAGGTGGTGCTGATGCTATTGGTCTGGGGACCAGTCTTGTGAAAACCACTGCTATTAAAGAAACTCTTGCACTTATACATTCAGGACATGTGCAGAATATTAATAATTTGCTGCTTTGATAACAACAAACCCAAACTAAATTGTGAAACAATCATACAATGAGATATTATACAGCTATGAAAACAAATGAGCTCATGGAGAGGCACAGAAGGGCTTCCAAGATACTGGTGATGTTCTAGTCTTTAAGGCAGGTGGACGGGGCGCCTGGGTGGTTCAGTTGGTTAAGCCAGGTGGACATTTTCACAGGTGTTCTAATTACTCTTTAAACTGTACACACGTTTGCATACTCACGTGTACATGTACTTTATCATAAATCTTTTAAGTTCTGTTTCACTCTAAAGGCCGCTTTTAGGCAAACAGCCTTGAGCGCTGGAATGTAGAAAGGGCCACAGCGACCCCCTGGCTGAATACAGACAGGCCCATCAGGCGCCCCACCTCAAAATCTCCAGAGGCCCTCACTGACCAACGGGCTACTTACAACCAGGCACAGTTACCAAAAAATGGGAGCACTCCGTAGGTCGCATACCTCCTCACCTTCCCTTTAAATACAGCCCCCCGCCCCCCGACTGCCTCGTGGCGGATGGCCTCTCCTCTGCCGTCTACCTGCTGCTCTCTCACAGTGTATTCGATAAACTTCTTTTTTTCTGCCTCATGTCAATTCTTTCACCACCTGCGCCAGCTTCCACCCGATGGTCGCCCCACATGTGGGGGCTGCCATCCAATTAAGACACCCCTTTCAGGCACATCTACCACCTACTGGCCATTTTTCTACTGTCTGGCCCTACACTGCTTATGTCAAATCACACTCAGAACTTAAGTAAAAGGGGAAGAGGGACTGGGTCTCATCTCTCTACTGACTCGAATGAACACACATCACACCACCCCCACTTCCTCCCCAGTTGCTTTCAACCATTTCTCAAGGCCTTTTACACCCCTCCAAGTTCCTGATTGCTCTCCCATGACTGTAGGTCTCAAAATTAACACCCAGAACTGCACACAAAGCTCCACATGTGGGCTGACACTGTGTTAAAAACTCCCAGGCTACTACAGATTCATTGGTACAGCCAAAAAATAGTTTTTGCAACTGTGCATGTGGATTACTCATACTTACTTTATCTACTAAAATTCCCAGTAATTTTTCACACATGATGCTAAAGATACACCTAGAAAATTGGCCTTTTGGGACCAAAAGAATGGACTTCAAACTTTTATCTTAGATTCAGCCCTTGTACCTTCTTTAGTTTTATCACCCATTTAGCTTATTTTATCATCCATTCTCTGAGGAGTCCTCTGTGTTTTACATTCTTTATAAAATCAGTGAGTCACCAATGATATTCAAGCCACTGATCAAGAGCTCAATAGCACCATGGTGCCTGGGTGGCTCAGTCAGTTAAGCATCTGACTCTTGATTTGGGCTCAAGTCATGATCTCAGGGTCATGGGATCGAGCCCCGCATCAGGCTCCTCCTTCAGCAGGGAGTCTGCTTGTCCCTCTCCCTCTTCCTCTGCCTCTCCCCCTGCTCATGCACGCTCTCTTTGTTTCTCTAAAATAAATAAATAAATCTTAAAAAAAAAAATGTTCAACAGGACCAAACAAGTACAAAGACCTAAGCCAGATCACCAGAAGTTTTCCAAATTAATCTGTATCCATTAATGTACTCTCCGGTTATAGCCATTCAGTGGTTTTTAATCCTCCTTCACATTTTTCCATGAGGATATTAAGAGAAACTATTATAGGGGCGCCTGGGTGGCTCAGTCAGTTAAGCGTCTGACTTGGTTTTGGCTCAGGTCATGATCTCATGGGTCGTCAGATTGAGTCCCAAGTCAGGCTCCACACTGAGTGGGGAGTCTGCACAAAGATTCTCTCCCTCCACTCACACATGTGTGCATTCTCTCTTTCCCTCTCAAATCAATCAATCTTAGGGAAAAAAGGGAGCGAAACTATTACAAAATGTATCACTATAATCTAAAGGAACTGAATAGCTAGCTCCCTCTTGTCTTGCAGCCTAGAAACACTATTAAGATAATATTGCTGTCATCTTACACCATGATGAGGGCGACCCCTAGGGATGACAGAATGCGGAACTTCCCAGCGACTCTGTGGGGTTGCCATTCCTGCCCTTGGCTACCTGTTCCCAGAATTCTTTTAACTGGGAGAGAAAGAAACTATTTTTTTAATCTTTAAATTTTTTATTGTTATGTTAATCACCATATATTAAATCATTAGTTTTTGATGTAGTGTTCCATGATTCATTGTTTGTGCATAACACCCAGTGCTCCACGCAGAACGTGCCCTCTTTAATACCCATCACCAGGCTAACCCATCCCCCCACCCCCTTCCCCTCTAGAACCCTCAGTTTGTTTTTCAGAGACCATCGTCTCTCATGGTTCGTCTCCCCCTCCGATTTACTCCCCTTCATTCTTACCCTCCTGCTATCTTCTTCTTTTTTTCTTAACATATATTGCATTATTTGTTTCAGAAGTACAGATCTGTGATTCAACAGTCTTGCACAATTCACAGCACTCACCATAGCACATACCCTCCCCAATGTCTATCACCCAGCCACCCCATCCCTCCCACCCCCAACCACTCCAGTAACACTCAGTTTGTTTCCTGAGATTAAGAATTCCTCATATCAGTGAGGTCATGTGATACATGTCTTTCTCTGATTGACTTATTTCACTCAGCATAACACCCTCCAGTTCCATCCACGTCGTTGCAAATGGCAAGATCTCATTCCTTTTGATGGCTGCATAATATTCCATTGTGTATATATACCACTTCTTCTTTATCCACTCATCTGTCGATGGACATCTTGGCTCTTTTCACAGTTTGGCTATTGTGGACATTGCTGCTATAAACATTGGGGTGCA
>NW_027397178.1:376648-377512 GCF_003265705.2 Callorhinus ursinus | reverse complement strand
CCCCAACCCCTCCAGCAACCCTCAGTTTGTTTCCTGAGATTAAGAATTCCTCATATCAGTGAGGTCATATGATACATGTCTTTCTCTGATTGACTATTTTGCTCAAGAACACCCTCCATTTCCATCCATGTCATTGCAAATGGCAAGATCTCATTCCTTTTGATGGCTGCATAATATTCCATTGTGTATATATACCACTTCTTCTTTATCCACTCATCTGTCGATGGACATCTTGGCTCTTTTCACAGTTTGGCTATTGTGGACATTGCTGCTATAAACATTGGGGTGCATGTACCCCTTCGGATCCCTACATTTGTATCTTTGGGGTAAATACCCAGTAGTGCAATCGCTGGGTCGTAGGGTAGCTCTATTTTCAACTGTTTGAGGGACCTCCATACTGTTTTCCAGAGTAGTTGCACCAGCTTGCATTACCACCAACAGTGTAGGAGGGTTCCCCTTTCTCCACATCCCCGCCAACATCTGTCGTTTCCTGACTTGTTAATTTTAGCCATTCTGACGGGTGTGAGGTGGTATCTCATTGAGGTTTGGATTTGGATTTCCCTGATGCCGAGCGATGTTGAGCACTTTTTCATGTGCCTGTTGGCCATTTGGATGTCTTCTTTGGAGAAATGTCTGTTCATGTCTTCTGCCCATTTCTTGATTGGATTATTTGTTCTTTGGGTGTTGAGTTTGATAAGTTCTTTATAGATTTTGGATACTAGCCCTTTATCTGATATGTCATTTGCAAATATTTTCTCCCATTCTGTCGGTTGTCTTTTGGTTTTGTGGACTGTTTCTTTTGCTGTGCAAAAGCTTTTTATCTTGATGAAATCCCAATAGTTCATTTTTGCCCTTGCTTCCCTT
>NW_027397178.1:244720-376548 GCF_003265705.2 Callorhinus ursinus | reverse complement strand
TGGAAAAATGTCTGTTCATGTCTTCTGCCCATTTCTTGATTGGATCATTTGTTCTTTGGGTGTTGAGTTTGATAAGTTCTTTATAGATTTTGGATACTAGCCCTTTATCTGATATGTCGTTTGCAAATATTTTCTCCCATTCTGTCGGTTGTCTTTTGGTTTTGTGGACTGTTTCTTTTGCTGTGCAAAAGCTTTTTATCTTGATGAAATCCCAATAGTTCATTTTTGCCCTTGCTTCCCTTGCCTTTGGCGATGTTTCTAGGAAGAAGTTGCTGTGGCTGAGGTCGAAGAGGTTGCTGCCCGTGTTCTCCTTTAGGATTTTGATGGACCCTGTCTCACATTGAGGTCTTTCAACCATTTGGAGTCTATTTTTGTGTGTGGTGTAAGGAAATGGTCCAGTTTCCTTCTTCTGCATGTGGCTGTCCAATTTTCCCAACATCATTTGTTGAAGAGACTGTCTTTTTGCCATTGGACATTCTTTCCTGCTTTGTCAAAGATGAGTTGACCATAGAGTTGAGGGTCCATTTCTGGGCTCTTTATTCTGTTCCATTGATCTATGTGTCTGTTTTTGTGCCAGTACCATACTGTCTTGATGATGACAGCTTTGTAATAGAGCTGGAAGTCCAGAATTGTGATGCCGCCAGCTTTGCTTTTCTTTTTCAACATTCCTCTGGCTATTCGGGGTCTCTTCTAGGTCCATACAAATTTTAGGATTATTTGTTCCATTTCTTTGAAAAAAGTGGATGGTATTTTGATGGGGATTGCATTGAATGTGTAGATTGCTCTAGGTAGCATTGACACCTTCACAACGTTGGTTCTTCCAATCCATGAGCATGGAACGTTTTTCCATTTCTTTGTGTCTTCCTCAATTTCTTTCATGAGTATTTTATAGTTTTCTGAGTACAGATCCTTCGCCTCTTTGGTTAGATTTATTCCGAGTGCTTATATCTTATTTATGACCGAGTGCTTATATCTCTGGCACCCAACCCCGTGTGGAGTCTCCAAACCCAGCAGATCCCTGCGGTGCACTCCCACGCCGCTCCTCCCAGGGGGAGGAAGGGGAGTCTCCCCGGATCTGCCCTGTTGGGTCCCTGCTGGAGGAGCAGTGGCCTGTGTCCCGGATCATGGTTTATGGCAACCCCGAGCTGAGACCCTGCGCCTCGGCTCCATCTCTGCAGCTGGCTTCCCCGCTCCGATACCTGGGAGCTCTGCTGCACTCAGGCACCCCCGGTCTTTCTGTGACCCCGAGGGTCCTGAGACCACACTGTCCCAGAGAGGGTTCCACCCCCCGCTTAGCCACTGGAGCGACGTCCCTCAGCGGAGCCGACTTCCAAAAGTTCCGATTTTGTGCTCCGCAGCTCTATCACTTGCCAGAAGCGGCCGATGGAGGCCCCCTCCCCCGCCGTCTATCCTCCTGAATATCGCCTCGGATTCACTTCTCCACACGTCCTACCTTCCAGAAAGTGGTCGCTTTTCTGTCAAGAAATGAACCATTTTATGTAAAGGGAAAAAAGAAAGCTGGGCGGGGGGGGAGGATTACGCCAATGGACTGAAGTGATCCTAAAACCAAAATTCTAGCTTAGAGAGAATGAAGCCAAACTACACGGTATTTTTTTCTCCAAACAAATTTAATTCTGTTCCAGCCCCAAAGAAGGGGAAGGACCTAAAGTTTAAAAACAAAACTAAAAATTGCAAAAACAAAACAAAAAAAACAACCTATTAAAAAATTAAGCCCCCTCCCTTAGCAATAAATACTGAAATGATATATACACAGGAGGCTCAGGAAGGAGGCAAGAACAAGAACCTTGGGAACTCTCTCCCATGGCAAGATCCCAATACTTCTACCAATTCCATGCTCTTTGCCTAAAACAGAAGAGCAATGAAAGAGGCAGCAGAGCTTATACCAGGGGAGTGTGTGCCTCAGAGAGAGCTAGAACAGGATAAAAGGAGGGAAAGAAGAGACACACAGTGCCTCACAGGGCAGAGGAAAGGAAAGTCATCATCTCAAACATCCGCCCTGGCCCGGCTGAGTCCCGGGATATCATTGGTCCGGCTGCCGAGGGCCTGTGAGCTTCTCCTCTCGCGCCGACTCCTTCTTCAGCGTGCAAGTCAAGTAAGCTCATTCACACTGGGGCCGCGATGCCACTGTGGCAGCAGCCTGACTACTGGAGCCCTGAGGCTTCCCATTCACCACTAGCAGGAGGGGTGTCTCCACACGAACACTGGAAAAGCAATAGTCCTAGAAAAGACAAACGCACAGAGGTTCATGATAGATCCTGAGACGGAAGCAACTCCACACAGGGATACACCACCTGGGACTTTGTCCCCCTTCCTTCCCCCCCAGGATATACACCCCCTACCTCCATCTCACATTAAAGAAACGAAGCTGAGCTATAATTTTCCCCAAATTTTCAATCTTCAGAAGGAAAATCTGGGGCAGGTGGGATGCCAGTAATATCACAAGAATGGGACAATTCTCTGAAAAAAGACAGGTTCTGGCACAGCCTAGCCAAAGGGCACCACCAGCTTCCACACAATCTGCCCTTCCCAGGGTTTCCTGACAATTAAAACTAGATACACACAGGGGCGCCCGGCTGGCTCAGTTGGTGGAGCATGTGACTCCTGATCTCAGGGCTCTGAGTTCTAGCCCCATGTTGGGTGCAGAGCTTACTTAAAAATAAAATCTTAAAAACAAAAACAAAAACCCAGATAAACAGAGCAGCCAGTGAAAATTCTGAGAAACTCTTAGTCCAAGTGTTTGTAAGGCTCGAAATACATTTTTCATGTAAAAGCAGCACATAATGTTTCAAAGGTTTTTCCCCGGAGCTGAGAAAACTACAGAGAAACAATCGCTCACATCTACTGTTGGTACTAACTGGTACAATATTCCAAAAATAACTTGGCAATATGTATCAAAAGTCTCAGAACTCTGCACACCCTTTGGAGCCAGAATTCTACCTTAGAAATTCATTTAAGTAAATAATCCTGGATATGGACAGATATAAATTTTTTCACTACAGTGCCTTTATGACAAGGAAAAATGAGAAATAATCTAGATCTGGGGGCAGCAAATTTCTTCTGTAAAGGGCCAAGTAACAGTTTAGGCTTTGTGGGTCCTACGGTCTCTGTCACGGAACTATTCAACTCTGACACTGCAGTGCAAAAAGCAGCCACAGACAATCATGAACAAATGAGCATGGCTGGGTTCCAAAAAAAATAACTTGCAGACACTGAAATTTGAATTTCCTGGAATTTTCAGGTATCACCAATTATTCTTCTTCTTCCAATTGTTTTCATTTAAAAATACAGACACGGGGAGCCTGGGTGGCTCAAATGGTTAAGCTTCTGCCTCCGGCTCGGGTCATGATCCCAGGGTCCTGGGATCCAGTCCCGCATCAGGCTCCCTACTCAGCAGGGAGCCTGCTTCTCCCTCTGCCTCTCTCTCTCTCTCTCTTATGAATAAATAAAATCTTTGAAAAAAATAAAAAAATAAAAATAAAAATACAGACACTATTCTTGTCTCACAGGCCATACGAAATGGGCAGGGGCCAGATTTGGTCAATAGGCCACCATTTGCCAACCCCTAATCTAAATGGTGAACAAATGGTTAAATAGCGACTCATGTAAGATTTCCGTATGAAAGGAGCCAGTACAGGCAAAAAAGCTCTTAACACAGCAGCTAGCAGTCAGTTATGTGTTCAGTAAATGTTAACTATCATCATCATCTTCATCACCACCTGTGTGTGTCAATTTAAAACAATGTTGTAGAATATGTAAAAACACAGGAAATATTCACAAACATTACATATGGTATTCTTCTCATTAAAAATATACATACGAATGTGTATGTATAGATTTATGGAAAAAAAAAACTGGGGGTGTACGTCCGAAACTGCTAGAACAGTAATAACATCTGAGTGATAGTATTCCGGTCCACCTTTTAAAAAATTTTATTGAGGTAACTGGCATCTAACACTAAGTTTAAGGTGTTCAACATGTTTATTTAATATATTTATATAGTGGAATATGATGATCACCATGGTGTTAGCTAACACCTCTATCATGTCATACAATTGTCATTACTTTTTTGTCATGGGAACAATTAAGGTCTAGTCTCTTGGCAACTCTGAAGCATATAATACCATACAGTTGTCTGTAATCACTGTAGTATGCATAAGCTCTCAAGGACGTATTTATCTACTAGCTGCAAGTCTGCACCCTTAAACAGTATCTCCTCAATTTGCCCAGCCCTACAGTCCCTGGCAACAACTATTCTCTTCTCTTCTCCCAAGCTGAGCTTTATTAGATTCCATATGGAAGTGATAATCATACAGTATTTATCCTTCTCTGTCCAGTCCATGTCCATTTTTAAAATTCTTTCTGTTTACCAACAGTTTCCCTTTTTAGTAAAAAATATATATATATATATGTCATACATATGTATATCATATATATACACACATATAAAAATATGCATTTCTTTACATATTTGTTAAAAGAGACAAATTTGGCCCCACTTTCAGAGCCTATGAGCTGGGAAAAAATTCTGGCCATCACTCACTTTTCCTTTGTGCTGAATTCGGTGAAGCCGAAGGTTGGGCTCAGGAACGGCTACAGAGTCGCCAATGAGCACTCCCCAACTCTGTACCATATTATACACCATCACTGCATAGCAAGGTCCATCTGAATCTACCAGGCCAAAGGTACTGCCAGGTTAAGATGGGTTAAGGGAGGGGTGGGGAGGAAAGTGGGCAGGAAAGAAGAGCAAAAACAGTGGTTTTAAAATATCAACAAAATAAACAAATGCTTTCTCAGTTACTTATTTAGAAAACTTACAACAGGTACCATCATCCACTATGCATGTCTGAGTCCTCATCTGTCTTACGTATATAGTATCTTTGATAAAGCATATGTACAAGACTCATCAGTCACTGTGCCACACACTTGAGACATATGCATGCTGGGACCATTCAACAAATACTAATAATGAACCAGCTCAAAATGTTGCAGCTGCAACATTATTCCTGGTCTATCAATTTAATCATCACAACCTTCCAACTCTCTAACCATCACTATCAATTTCACTGAATCCCACAAACTTTCACTGAAAACCTATCATGGGTCAAGCTTTGTGCTTAGCAAGAAGACATTGATCCAGCTATGAGTGAGCTTACAGTCTAGCAGGAGTCAGACACTTAAACCATCACTTACAGGACGAGTGTAAGAGGTGCTAGAACAGACAGCTTTTCCCTCATGCTGAGTTCAGTGAGGCTAAAGGTGGGACCATGGGAACCCAGAGGGAGAAATGTTCAAAACTAGAAAGCAGGGAAGGCATCCTTGAGGAGGAGACCCTCAAACAGAATGGAAAAGGATAAAAAATTATCTGGGTTACAAAAGGAAAACTAATCATCAGTAGGAACAGAAAACCTCTGGGGCAGAATGGAAACGGGGATTAACTGGGAGGGAACACAAGAGAACTTTCTGAGGTGCTGGTAAGTAATGTGCTCTCTCTTCACAGGTGTTTGGGTTACACAGATGTATGTTAGTCAAAACTTAGCAAATGTACACTAAGATCTGTATATTTCATTCTATGTAAATTTTACATAAAAAGGAGAAAACTAAACAAATACTAAACTCTAGTTAATGACTACATGCTGAAGTATTTAGAGGAAAGTATATTGATCTCTGCAATTTACTCTGCAATGCACCAAAAATAAGCTGGATCAATGGATGAATAAGGGGACAGACAGATATGTGAGAAACCAAGTGAGATCACTGGTGGTAGAATATAGGTGGTTGGGTACGCAGATGTTCACTGCAAAATTCTTTCAATTTTGCCATGTTTGAAAAATTTCAAAATAAAATGTTGTGACGGAAAATGTGAGCTGCATCAAGAAGGAGCCAAAGGATTATCCAGACAGACACAAACTGTGTGTAAAGGCACAAAGGCATGAAAACAGCTGCTCTGGAACCTACAAAATAATGCCATGACAGGCACAGGAGGCAAAGTGGGAAAGTGAAAGAAGAGAATGGAAAGAGGCAAGCAGGGAGCAGATTATGAAGGACTTTGCATGCTAAGCTAACCTAAGAGTTCAAACTTTATCCTGAAAATAAGCACACTAGTAGGAAGGGATTTTATACAAGAAATGGCAATGCTCAGTTCTGCATCTGGGAAATATTTCTCTGCACTGTGGACCACTGGACAAAAAACAAGGAGTCAGAAGACGTGTCTGGAGAAGCAATAAGGGGCTAAATTGAGTCTGTTGAGACAGAAAAGTAGGGACTAAAAAAAAAAAATTAAAAAAAAATATATATATATAAATATATATATATATGAATGAATGACTTGGTGAGCACCACAATGCAGAAGAATGGATAATTCTAGAACAACTTCCAGAAGTCTTAATTAAGTGACTGAACAGAAGCAGTACCACTGATTGACAAGGAAGTCAGGGAGGAGAAACAGTTTAGAGAGAAAGAGAAGTGAGTAATTTTGGACATACTGAGTTAGAGATTTCTGATGGGAGTCCAAAGGTAGCTGGATATAGGAATCCAAAACTTAGAAATTGAGGCCTGGACTGGAGATACACCTGTGAGCATGGTGGGGGCAGCATGCCTTGGGTTTATATGACATCACCAAAAGACATGACCTATAAATGAGATGCGGAAGAACTGGGGCTCATGCCATCACCTAGCACACCTGAATTCATAACCAACACTGCAATCAAGCCCAGCATTCTCCTGGTGAATCCAATCAAAGCCTCAGAACCCTTCTACACAGGACGTTGGACAGCCACTGCCAAGTGGTAGAACTTGGCACCTATTTGCCATCCTGGTAAAGCGAGAAAAGTGGAAAGGAATAAAAACAGAGTCCTCCTGGAAATTAACATTTAGAAGTTTAGAAAAAGAGAAACCAGGAAGTGACAAAATATTTGTCTTCGAGGCCCCCTAGAATCCACCTTTGTCTATCTCTCCTTCTCATTCCTCTTAATTCTAGGGTCTGCTCTAGTTAACTGAACTTTTCTCAACTATCTTCTTGATCTTCCACTCATATGTCTCTAGAGAAGTCCATGGAGAAAGCTCAGGCATATAACGGGAAGTGTTTCAGTTTGGATGAAGCAGAAGGGATATGAAAGGGAACAGTGAGAGAGCAGTCAGAATGTTGTGGAGCCACACAGTGGAAGCCACAGGACCAGACACTGGTGATGCCAGGCAAAACAAATTCAGTAGAAAACAGAAAAAGGAAACCAGTCAATGAGGGTTTAGGAAGTGAGTGACGGACCAAGGAGTGATGAAACGGACTAAACCATAATTTTTCAAGAATTAAAAATTTTCTAAGTGAGGGGTGCCTGGCTGGCTTAGTCAGTAGAGTGTGTGACTCATAATCTTGGGGTTGAGAGTTCAAGCCCTGCACTGAGAGTGTACAGATTACTTAAAGAAATAAAATCTTAAAAAAATATTTTTTCTAAATGAATGTTCTTAACTCATTTCCTCTGCTAGACTGTAAGCACCTTCACTTGGATCCTTTACATTTCACTCCCTACCAAACATATAACAGATGCTCAATAAATATTTGTGGAATAACATCTAAGACAATCTCCCCATCAGGCCTTAAATTCTAACTCAAAGCTAACCTTCCAGAACTGCCTAGGGATACCTAAGTCCAAAGAGGACTGAAAACTCTCCCTCCTCCTACTTCTGTGATCATGAAAATACAAAGAGGCAGGAAAATTTCAAGGTTTCCATCTGCCTTATAAAAAAACAGCATTCAGGCACCTGGGTTGCTCAACTGGTTAAGCGACTGCCTTTGGCTCAGGTCATGATCCCGGAGTCCCGGGATTGAGTCCTACATCGGGCTCCCTGCTCAACGGGGAGTCTGCTTCTCCCTCTGACCCTACCCCCTCTTGTGCTCTCTCTCTCACTCTAATAAATAAAATCTTTTAAAAAAATAAAAATAGAAAACAGCATTCAAATTTCAGCTATGGATGTTATATTCCACAGAGCACCAAGCTCCAGAAAAAAAAAAAAAATGGGTGATGACAAAATCTAGGGAGAGATTGTGAGTCATCACCTAGACAATACCTGCTCAATGGACAGTCACAGAAGGAAGCAGAACGCACTCATCTGTGACCACTAACAACGTCCTCAACTGTCAGAGAAGGGCCAGGAAGTGAGACCCATTAGTTCAAAAGAATGAAAAAGAGGAAAGGCAAGAGAAACTCACAAGGGGACCTTCTCCTCTGTGGTGAGGCTGAACACCACCTTTCCTAGGACCACGGCACCACTGTTCACACCAGGCTGTAGGGCACTCAGTGGCTTGAGCTCCAGGGTCAACTTCTGCCCAGAGGCTGACTGGTAGCGCCCATCACCACAAGGGCCTAGATGGGCTGGGCGCAAGCTTCCCAGCATGCTCTGCAACTTTTTGGTCTTCACCTTTCCCTGCCAAAAAAAAAGGGGGGGGGGGTGGAGGAATAGTAAGAAGATTAGTCGTTCTGAGAGTCTACTCCTACCCCCACCTACCCACTTCTATAGACAGGGTCACTGCGACCGAAGCCTATCTTATTCTTACTTTATTGACCCACAGAATAAAAGCAGAATTCAGCCTTTTGACAACTTTACCTTGCTCTCAAGGAGGCTGGTTAATCTATTCAGGAACTCCAGAAGTTGCTGCTCTCGTTGCTGGGGCTCCGGCCAAGCAGGGTCAAGGACTGCAGCCCGAGAGAAGCCCTCCAGGGCCTCCCCATAATTCTCTTCATATTTATGTAACTGCACAAGAAGTAAACGAAAACCTCCCAAGTACATGTGTATCTAACACAAACTATGGCAGGGGGAGTGATGGCACAATGTGCTAGGAATCTACAGAAATGAATTGTTTCCTTCCCAGTGGCTTTCCTGCTCTACAATGAACAGCCTGAAGAAACAGTAGTGCTTTACAGCCCTCACCTTGGCTAAGGGGTCACAAACCCCAAAGATGGAATTGTTTCAAAGATACTAACTTCCGGGGCGCCTGGGTGGCTCAGATGGTTGGGCGTCTGCCTTCAGCTCAGGTCATGATTCCAGGGTCCTGGGATCAAGCCCCACATCAAGCTCCTGGCTCAGCGGGGAGCCTGCTTCTCTCTCTCCCTCTGCCTCTCCCCCCCCCCACCCACTCATGCTCTCTCTCTCTCTGTATCTCTGTGTCTCAAATGAATAAATAAAATCTTAAAAAAAAAAAAGACACTAACTTCCAAATTTGAAAATAGTTACACTGCACAGAGTGGGTCAGTCTATTTTTATATTTATATTGAACATTTCAGAAAAGTCTTCTAAACTGTCCCTCTATCCTCTGTGTACCCTCCCGCCTCCTCGGCCCCTTCCACTTTCCCGCCAG
The DNA here is from genome assembly GCF_003265705.2 of Callorhinus ursinus. NCBI lineage: Eukaryota > Metazoa > Chordata > Mammalia > Carnivora > Otariidae > Callorhinus > Callorhinus ursinus. The sequence goes on along the minus strand of NW_027397178.1, from coordinate 367,178 downwards.
AGGCCCCATCAGATCCTAAAGTCAAACTGAGCCAGCTCTCCCTCAAAATAATGTGGCTTTCCTCCCGCAGTTTGTACCCAACCTTGTCCCTGTGAATACTCAGTTATCGTTCCAGGCTAAGACCCAGCTGTCACTCGGGTGACTTGCAGATGACCACCACCCTGCAGGTCTTACCGTTGCCCTGTTCAGATGAAGATCAGGATTGCTGCAAGCCGTCCTGTCAACCTTCTCCTACAGCGGGAGAAAAAGACCATCAGTGGAACCTGTCTCACTCTTACGGATGGCCATGCCCAACATGCCCTAGACCTCTCCCCCCTGGAAAAATCCAAAGTTTCTTCCCTGCCAAAATGTTACCTCTACCCACACTGTTATATGGTAACCACGTGAGTGGTATATTACTCAGTCCCTGACACCTCAAGGAGGTAAGGGTTTTTGTGTGTGCATGAAAACTTTCTGAAATATGATTATAATTTATCCATGCACCAGCACAAAGATAAAAGAAAAGTATAAAAGCATTCTGATAAAAAAAATTTTAATGGTGAGATAATGGTATAAATGAAGAAGGCCTAGAAGAGAAATGTCGTCAATTTAATACATTTCCTTTCCCCATGATCCCAGCTCCAGATACAGATAGAAGCATGTTTCTATATTCAAGCCCCCTTCAAACACCCGCTGAAAGTCAAATTCTGATTCTCTAATTTAAATAAATGGCCAGAAACTACATGAAAGTTCAGGCAGATGTGCTGTGAAAAAACTGCAATGTTCAGGGCTACGTTCAGCTTATTTTTCCAATTATGTTCACTGCCTAGCACATCACAAAAGTACAAACAACATGGATTAAAACTGTTTAAATGGTTGGTTTGAATATGTTTAAAAATACAGGTTTGGGTGAAGAAATTAAGAGTTAAAAGCAACAATTTAGCAGAAGCCAAATATAAAATTTTTAAAGAGCACACTATTGGGGCACCTGGGTGGCTCAGTCAGTTACACATCTGCCTTCGGCTCCGGTCATGATCCCAGGGTCCTGGGATGGAGCCCCTCACAGGGCTCCCTGCTCAGTGGGGGGGCCTGCTTCTCCCTCTCCCTCTGCCTGCCGCTCTGCCTACTTGTGCTCTCTATCTCACTGTCAAATAAATAAATAAAATCTTTATTAAAAAAGTACACTGTTACTATTTTTTTAAATGTAAACATCCACCAAAGTAAGAAATTAGACTAAAATATAATCCCTCTGCCTTCAAGTTCCCTGATGGAAAAAAGGTCAGTCCCTAAACTACAAACATGAATAGAATATTCTGCCACACAGAATAAAATAAGTAATGGTAAGTTAAAAAGCAATTCTCCATGTCAAGAGAAGAAAGCAAAAAAAGAAAGGTGAATATGAGACCCAAATAAAAACTGCTCAGAAGGCCAAGGTGAACCTTCTTATAATGAGTAATCAGGAGCTCAAGCCTGAAGGAATCCCCCATGTAAGCAGCTATTGATAGAAAAACGGCCTGAAAGGCCTAAACAAAGCATGAGCTCCAGCAGATTAATCCTGAGGAAATGATGCAGAATGGGCTATATGCTGTTTTCTATTTTAAAGCTTTTATTTTTAAGTCATCTCTACACCCAAAGTGGGGCTTAAACTCACAACCCTGAGATCAAAGGTCGCATGCTCTACCAGCCGAGCCAGCCAGGAGCCCCTACTGTTTTTGATTTTAGCCTGTGGGAAATCCAGAGCCATAGTATCTCATGGTTTATCACAGGATAGCACTTAATTTACACTTAAGTATTACAGCTTTCCTTTTTCTTTAAACATGTACACAAATATTAATAAGCATTACTTTAATATAGACTTTTTTCCCCACCACAAAAGATAAACACATTGGGATGGGCTCTGTGATTTGGTTATAAGTGCCAGTAGGAAACCTAGATAGTTCAAAGGCCTATCTAGCACTGAGGCACCCTTGCAAGTGGTTGCTAACACTCCAGTTATAAGAAGAAGTAAGTCACCTCTGTAGATACAGCTTTGCAAAACCACACACACTGGATGCCACTAATTACTGCCCATGCTGCTTGCAAAAGAGCCACGTAGAAGACTGAATGACACTCTTGCTTCTGCTGTGACCATAAATACTTACTGCTTGGGCATAGGCGCTGAGGGCTTGCTGGGAGATCTTAGGGTTCTGGCCAGTATTGAAGTAAAGAGAAAGATATGCATTCCCCAAAATATCTGAAAGAGAAACAAAGGGTTTCCGGTTCCTCCTGTAAGGGGCTTGGAAGTCACCACTCCATCCTGATGGACTGAAAAATCCACAACTCTTCTTGGATCCATAAGACAAGGAACAACACAGGGCAAACTACTACCCCTAAAACTGGAGAAAGACAGGCAAACACAGGGACTGTGGCTCACCAGGGCAGGAACTCGTGAGCCATGGTACCAGTGCTGAGGTAGGAATGCCTGAACTGGAACTGGAACTGACAAAGAGCTGGAGGGTCAGTGTGGACAAGCCTGGGAGTCAGAAACTCCAGGGGTCCCAGGCATAAGGAGGTCCCCACAATACTGTGAGATTTACCTCCAGAAGCTCAACCAGATTCCCGCAGCAAGTATCCAAGAAAAATCCCCTCATACTTCCAGCAGGTGGAAGGGGAGAAAGAACTTGTTCTGAAATATGCTAGAGCACCCTGTTCTTCACAAGGCCTGCCCTCGGGAGAAACTAGCTAACCAAAGCCTAACTAACCTGAGGAAGGAAAATATCCATCTGGCCATACCCATCCACGTGCGGGAGGGGGGACAACCAGCTGCAGCCCACTCTAGCCATCCTGCCCCACCTAAGTAAGGAAAAAAACCCAAGAAGCACAGTGGGGAGTCACCTCAGAGCCCAGATTCAAGATATAACCTATTTTGGTTACCCTCAAAAGTTTACCTGAAAGGTCCCACATCTGACAAAACCCAGTGATGACACTGTATTTGGTATACTCCAAACCTAACGGGGATAAAGAGGCAAACGCAGACCCAAAGCAGAAACCTCAACAGACTGCACAAAAGCCCTGTCTTGCTTATGTGGAAACCTAAGCGTCCTCTCTTGGATGAAAAGATCGAAGAGTTCCTAAAACAGTGGTTCATCAAAATACCTTTCAGGTTGCTTCAAAACAAAGACGCCCAGGCCTAACACTTAGAATCAGACCCAACAGCCAGGCTCCAGAAGGTTCTGGCATGTGCAGCCACGTTGAGAACCACTGCTCTAGAAACTTGCTGGAGATCTTTTAAGAGCACTCACACCAGGAGCGGCCATCGTGGACATCCATCTGCACAGCCAACTTAGCCTGTCGGACACTGTCCATGACATGACGAGAATGTTCATCTCCAGTGTCCGTCCGAAGCTGGCGAAGCACCATGGACAGGTTTTGAAGGGACACTTTGTTCTTGCACTGCAAATGGAGAAGACACATACTCAACCTTCCTGATTCTATTTCCCCTTTCCAGATCTTTTCTACCTTAATCTTCTAAATCTAATTTCTCATCTTAATTCTTACCGCCATCTACGAGGATCAACTTGGCTGTTAATTTTTCTTCACTTCTCATCTCTCCCTGAACCTGATCCCATCATCTTCCTTTCTCAGTCCCCCATCCCTGTTTTCCTCAGCCAGGTCTGCTCCCCAAATCTTCCTCCCCTCTGATTCCACTCTCCTAGTTCTAGCACAGTTCTATTCTGGTATTCATATCCCAGGGAAATTCACAGAACCAAAGGAATCTCAGCCTTCCCCATCTGTGTTTTCCAAGGGGACAGGAGATGGCTCACATGGGTCAGGGCTCCTGAGAAGCAGGTGTGGGCAGCCGCAATATCGCCTTTCTTCCAGTATACCTCACCCAGCTGGTTCCAGGCTTCCACCAGCTTGGGTTCCAGCTTCACAGCCTTTGACAGAAGCTCCTCAGCCTTAGGACTATAGTCAGGAGTCACATTCAGTGCCTTCCCAGTCAGCATCAGAACCTGTGCCTTGCCCTGGACAGAACCTAGGAGGAAAGGGAAAATGGAGGAAATGAGAAAAACCCAGGTAGTCTTACAGAGAGGACCAGGGCACTTACTCTCAAGAAATAACCCCAGGTCGGCCCTAGGAATGAAACAGTTGAAGAAACTCTTTAGGAACAAACCACTTATTGAAAGCCTACCAAAGCCACCATGCTTTCAATACCACTGAAAGCCTACCATATGCAGAGTACTAGGTTAGGTTAATAGGGTAACTAAGAAAGCATTATCCCTACCTTGAAGGGGCTTACAATCTAGTGGAGAGGACAAAGCATATTCATGGAAAATTAAAACAACAAGGGGCGCCTGGGTGGCTCAGTTGTTAAGCATCTGCCTTAGGCTCAGGTCATGATCCCAGGGTCCTGGGATCGAGTCCTGCATCGGGCTCCCTGCTCAGTAGGGAGTCTGCTTCTCCCTCTGCCCCTCACCCCACTCGTGCTCTCTCTCTCTCTCTCTCTCTCTCTCAAATAAATAAAATCTTTAAAAAAAATAAAACAACAATGAAAAGGGGCATATGGCATACACCCAATGAATGGGCTTTAGAAAGTGAAAAGGGGGGGCACCTGGGTGGCTCATTCGCTTAAGCACCCGACTCTTGATTTCAGCTCCTGTCATGATCTCAGGGTCATGAGATCAAGCCCCGCATCAGGCTCCACACCCAGCAAGAGAGTCAGCTTGGAATTCTCTCTATCCCTCTGTTCCTCCCTCAGTGACCCCACCTCCACCATGCTCGCTCACTCTCACTCTCTCAAATAAATAAATAAATCTTTAAAAAATGTTCAAAAAAAAAAAGTGAAAAGGAGAAAAGACAAGATCCTCCAGTTAAGAAAATGATATACACAAGGGCAGAGAGGCAGAAACCCATGTGGCATGTACAAGGGAGAATGGACAGTCCATCCTGAAAGGAACAAAAAGTTCCTCTGTAAGTAAGTGGTCACAGATAAGAGCAGAAGAAAGAAAAACAAACAAAAATGGAGATAAGGGAATAAAAGATAATGGAGACTTGGATACCAAATTAAAGTGTTTACACTTCAACCAGTCAACAGTAGGAATCTCTGATACTTGAGCAAAGAGGCAGACAAAAGGATTAGATTAAATGCATGAAGTAATAGTTAGAAAGATAATGGCATGGCCATTACATTATTAATTTGGAAGTAAAAGAAATTAGAGGCAGAAAGGTCAATTAAGAAGAAGAGTTTAGGGGAGTCTGGGTGGCTCAGTCAGTTCAGTGTCCATCCACCTCTTGGTTTCAGCTCAAGTCATGATCTCGGAGTCTTGAGATCGAGCCCCGAGTGGGGCTCCATGCTCAGCCAGCAGGGAGTCTGCTCCCCCTCTCCCTTTCCCTCTGCCCTTCCCCCAGCTCACACACACTCTCTACCTCTCAAATAAATAAATAAATCTTAAAAAAAAAAAATAGTTTAAGCAACAGGTATGTTCTTTTATTTCAAGGTAGTTGCTATAATCAAACTTTAGAAAACACAGTTTAGAGGACTAAAAGGTAGCCATCCTACACAGGGGCCCACAGAAGAAATACTCCGTTGTACCATCCTGTAGCAGCCACAAATAGGATACCAAAGACTTCACAGAGAGAGAGCAAAACTCTATCGCATTTCAGCGAAGGGCAGGGGGTTGCATGCTCTTTGCCACTCATACCCACTACTTCCTCCATCTGCCGCAAGGTCTTCTCCATCTCCTCCCGCACATCCTGTTGCTTCCTTCCAGCATCCTCAACACCATGTGTCTCGAAATAGCACTCTCGAAACGAATACAGCTGATCCACCAGTGCCTAGGAAGTGTAAGAATAGTACCATTAAGAGAAGAGAACGCCAGACAAGGAAATTTGAGACTAGCTAGCCATGCCAGCTCTGGTCTAGAAATACGGATCCTCTATCTCACTGAGGAATGACACACGAGGCCAGCGGATGGGTCTACGAAAATGCCACAGATCATGAAGAAAAGTAGCCAGGTCCCAGCACCACACTCGTGTAGTCCCGTGCCAGTCCCGGCCCTGTGATGATAGTTCTCTCTCCCCCCAGCCCCAACAGGGCTTCCAGTATGACTAAGCACTTCATATACCACAGTCAAGAGGAGAAAAACACTTTGCAACTTGAGATAAAACAGTTAATAAGGTAGTCCTATGCTGGGGCGCCTGGGTGGCTCAGTCGTTCAGCGTCTGCCTTCGGCTCAGGTCATGATCCCAGGGTCCTGGGATCGAGCCCCGCACCGGGCTCCTGCTCAGTGAGGAGCCTGCTTCCCCCTCTCCCACTCGCCCTGCTTGTGTTCCCTCTCTTGCTCCATCTCTGTCTGTCAAATAAATAAATAAAATCTTAAAAAAAAAAAAGGTAATCCTATGCTTCGGGTCCCCAGAGTACAAAACTTTGAAATGCACCCTTAAAACTGGACTTCCTAACAAAAACAATCATATCCCTGATTTTTCCTATGCTAGTATCTGAAAATACATGACCATTGTGACGATGATCAACATGTGAGAGCCATTGTTTTCCACGACAAAGAGATCAATTTAAGTTTGAGGATGTTGGTATTTTTACAGGATTTTGTTTCTTTAAATACTCATGGTTTTTGTTGTTTTGTTTTTGTTTTGTCAAGTCACCTTCTGGCTTTTGCCTTTGACCCAAGTAAACGTTCCCTTTCCTATTTTAAATACCTCTGTCTCTGAGTCTTCCTGTGACACCAAAGCTTTTTCTTTATCTAGTCTGAAACTGACCAGCAGCAGAAATATATAACACAATTCTGTCACATCTTAACTACCTCCACAGTACATCCTAAATCCATCTACCTGTCTCCATCCCACTAGGACTCTCCCGGACTAAATCGGCACCATTACTTGCCCAGACTGTTGCAACAGCTTCTTACCTGGTCAGCTGTTCTCTACTCTCTCATATTCTCCTCATTGTAGTCGGAATGACCTTACAAAAATGCAAATCACATCACAAACTCTCAGTTTTCCACTGTAGAAAGAATAAAATCTAACTCCTCACCACAGCCTAGAAGACGGTACAACCTCACACTACTACTCACCCTCCCCCACCCTCGCTTCTACAATACTCAAGCCACATTGGCTTTCACTGAGTTCCTCAGATCCAGCAAGCTCAATCCCCCCGTGGGGGTTTATACACGCCATTCCCTCTGCCTGGACACTCTTTCCCCAGATCTTTGCATGCCTCATTCCTCATTATCATTTAGATCTCAGTTCACTATCAACTTCTCAGAGGCTTTCCCTGACTATCCAAACTAAAGTAACCACTTCCCCTGTTAATCATACTTTATTTTTCTTCATAGTCTTTACCAGCTGAAATTATGTGACCTATACATTAACTGTCTGTTGTCTGTCTCCACCCCTAGAATGTAAGCTCCATGATGGGAGGGTCCTAATCTCCCATCTCCCGTGTTCAAAGCTATACCTGAGCACGACAACAGCGCTTGGAACACAAAAGGCTCTCATTAAAAATGTTGATTGAATGGCATAATGTATCATCCCTGTCTCTAACAAACACATATGTGCTATACTTAATTTAAAACCCTACCCAGAGGGCGCCTGAGTGGCTCAGTTGGTTAAGCGACTGCCTTCGGCTCAGGTCATGATCCTGGAGTCCCGGGATCGAGTCCCACATCGGGCTCCCTGCTCGGCAGGGAGTCTGCTTCTCCCTCTGACCCTCTTCCCTCTCGTGCTCTCTATCTCTCATTCTCTCTCTCTCAAATAAATAAATAAAATCTTTAAAAAAAAAAAAAAAACCCTACCCAGAGCAAAGAGAATGGACAGTCCCCTCTGTAGCAGCAATGTTTTCCAAATTTATTGTGTGTATTATTTTCAGGACTCAGCCTGCAGATTCCGATTTTAGAAGCTTTAGCAGAACTCAAACACCTTTTAACAAGCACCCCAGATGACTGTAATGAAAATGGTTTGTAAAACACACTTTGAGAAATATCTTTTTATGACATTCCTTCTGCCCTAAAATGACAACGAAATCCAAACGTACCACCATTCCCATGGATAGCAACATCACTCTCCTCTCCCTCTCCTCTACTCCATTCCCCCATTCCATTCCTACACCATTCCTGCCCACCCTGCCCAAGATACCCAAGCATACATGCTTAGTCCGTCTACCACAAATGAGCCCAGGAAAAGGCTGTTCCCAGTAAAACTTACAACCCAATTCCTTTTGCCCTGCAATGCGCATGGCTGTAAATCAGGAATTTTAGAGAGGGTCTCAGTGTCTGTTTCTAGTCCTGAAAGCAAATACGCAAGAAATTGTTTGGCTTTGTTGTTTTATTTTGCTGGGGTGAACATTCTTAATAATTTCTAGTCTCATGGAAAAAGCAATATATGTAAGTTACTAAAATTTAAATAAGTACATGTAAAAAATACAAAATAAAAAATGCCTCATAATCACTCCAACCTCAGAGATAACCACTGTTTAGCGTACCTCTTCAGACGTTTTTTATACATATACACAATGTTTCTAATATGGAGCCAGGATTGAGAATCTCTAATTTCAGACAGTCACACTAGGGAATGAAATTAATCTAAGTCAAGTGGAAGTAAAATAAAGCTCACACTCTATAAAAAGTGTTATTGTCTTAGTCTGCTCAAGAAACAAACAAATCTCACCAATGTTTAAACTTTTGCATTACAAGTCTTTAAGCAGCTTATAAGCCTGTCACGGGTCTAATGTTTATTCCAGACTGGGAGCACCTGACCCGCTCAGTCTGAAGAGCATGCAACTCTTGATCTCCGGGTGGTGAGTTTGAGACCCACCTTGGGTATCGAGATTACTTAAATAAATAAAACTAAAAAATAAATTCTAGGCTGTCTTAGAACACAAAGAACTGAGTTTCTGAGATTTGAGGAAAATCTTGGGCCACCGAAGGAAGGCAAAGAGCAAACAACCAATTAGTGCGTACCTACCAAGTACAAAAGACTAGTCTTAGTCACAACTGCAGTCAGCTACGAACTATGTGGAGTATGGACCCCTCGTCATCAAACCCCAAGCTGGGATTGCAAGTGTGCAAAAGAATCAAAACCGTGGAGTCCTGAGGGGAGTGACCAGGATACAAGTGGTGCAAGCTATTACTCTGCTTGTTGCCACTTTCAAAGCAGGTAAGTAGCGAAGAAACGGCCTTTGTGGGAATCAAAACAACACATGGTAATAGTTCCGGCAGATCTACTACTGTGTATACTACCTGTGAGGGGTAAATGGAGGGAGAAACAAAACAAAACAAAACAACTCCCGAAGAACATGCAAGAATAAAGTTAAGAGGCAACAAATCCTCTTCCACACAGGACTGAAACTGAGTGTACTCAGGTCAGCAGCAGGAGGTCCCAACACACGGCTGCGCTCCTCCCCTGGCCCGGGAGGCTCCCCTCTCCCACAGCCGCGGCACCCTCGCCAGTTGTTAGAGTAACCTCACTGACACATGCAGCGTCCTGCATGCGCCAAGGAATTCGCTGGTACTACATAAACGGGGCTCCCCGCTTCTTCCCGAGGAACAAAGGCACATATAGATTTTAATCTATGGGCCCACCTGCAATTTCTGCAAGACCTGGTTGACTTCCTCGTCTTCATCAGCCATCATTTCCCAGCCACTCTCGGCTTCTCCGCCCCCAACTTGGTAACCACAGAGACTCACGCCCACCCCCATCGTGGAGCCAGAGCGACATCTAGGGCACTGGAGGCTTACCTGCACCTGAGTAGAGGAGCTGGTGCGTTATGTGGGTTTGGGTTTTGAGGGTTTTTTTCATGTATCCAAACATTTTTTTTAATTAAAAAAATACATTAAAAAATACATGGACTAATTATATGTTTAACAAATTAAAATAGTGATTTCTGATTGCAAGAAAAAAACAAAAAAACAGTTTTCTTATGAGAATCACTATAAAGTTATAATGTAAATGCATTTTTTACCGTGAAAAGGCACAAAATTTCCTTATGGACAACTTGTCATTTATCCACCATGTAATATCAAATACACCTGTAATCCGTAAAGTAAATATGATTCTATTGAGGGGAAAGAGCCAAATCAAAGACATCGTTGAGGAAAAACATGTATAGTAGACTATGAACTCTACAGAGGACAAAGGCCCTAATTTTACATATTTTTAAACTCCCTAGTTCCTGACAAGGTTCTCAGAATATAGTTTCTCAGTTAATGAGTAACAAATTGACTTACTGGTTAAATTAGCAACTCTGGAGCTGCCTGACAACAGTATAAAACAAATGGATAATTCAGGAGTAACTGGCTTTTGGACTTGAATTTTAGTTATTCAAAACAACATAATTTAGTACCAAATGTTTAAACAACCATCATAATTGCTAAACTGTGAAATCAGCATTATTTATATCTGATCAACTATACAAAACTCATCAATTTTTCTTTAAAAAAAGGGGGGATAATAGAAATCCCAAAGAATAAAGGAGAGACTACTAATTAGGGGTCACATTTACTAACCTAGCACCATAATCCCAGTCTTGGGCCATCCCAAGTGGCTGGAAGGAGGAAGGGAAGCGGTCAGCATGTTGGAAAAGGGTAGTTCTTAATTTGTGGCCCATTTGTGCTCTAAGGCAACACAGATCTAGCAGAGAGGAAAATCAGTGAGGCTGGAATTTAAAACAAAAGCTTTTGGTTCAGATGGTAAGGAGTCACTCAAGAACAGCAGAATCAGTATATCCAGAAGGCAGTGCTAGAGTCTGCCTCATGAACTAGGGGGTTTCTTCTTGACATCCAAGTCCTTTAGCCAGGTGTGGTATATTGTAATTCTGAGCCAGATACATTTCAACCACATTGCCAAAAGTACATCCCAGCAGGACCTGGAGCAAGGTTATCTGCTAGGAGGGCACGAAGCATGGCTAGGAACTGGTTTTCAAGGAAGGGCACCACTGCAAACCACCTTAACCCAATGCCTGTAGCTCAGAGGCGATTCTCTATAATCACTTTTGAGTTCATAAACTTCTTTCTTTCCCAAATCATGGAAACCTCTAATATTCTCAACTTAATTGCACGTATCTTTTTGTTCTATATCTTTCTACTTATACCAAGATTATACCATCTCCCCCTGACAAAAAAGGCAGGTTAAGACAGTGTATGCCTGTGTTGTAAGTTTAAAATTTTAAGGGAAATTTAGTACAAGGGTAAGGAAATTTGTCTGGATATTTTCCAAACTTGACAGTTATTTTCTATATCAGAGGGATTTCATCATTTTGAACACACTATCTTTTTTTTCCTTTAAATTTTTTATTGTTATGTTAATCACCATACATTACATCATTAGTTTTTGATGTAGTGTTCCATGATTCATTGTTTGTGCATAACATCCAGTGCTCCTTGCAGAACATGCCCTCTTTAATACCCATCACCAGGCTGACCCATCCCCCCACACCCCTCCCCTCTAGAACCCTCAGTTTGTTTTTCAGAGTGCATCATCTCTCATGGTTCGTCTCCCCCTCCGATTTACGCCCCTTCATTCTTCCCCTCCAGCTATCTTCTTTTTCTTAACATATATTGCATTATTTGTTTCAGAGGTACAGCTCTGTGATTCAACAATCTTGCACAATTCACAGCACTCACCATAGCACACACCCTCTCCAATGTCTATCACCCAGCCACCCCATCCCTCCCACCCACCCCCACTCCAGCAACCCTCAGTTTGTTTCCTGAGATTAAGAATTCCTCATATCAGTGAGGTCATATGATACATGTCTTTCTCTGATTGACTTATTTTGCTCAGCATAACACCCTCCAGTTCCATCCACGTCGTTGCAAATGACAAGATCTCATTCCTTTTGATGGCTGCATAATATTCCAGTGTGTGTGTGTGTGTGTGTGTGTGTGTGTGTGTGTGTATGTATATATACGACCTCTTCTTTATCCATTCATCTGTCATTGGACATCTTGGCTCTTTCCACAGTTTGGCTATTGTGGACATTGCTGCTATAAACATTGGGGTGCCCGTACCCCTTCAGATCCCTATATTTGTATCTTTGTGGTAAATACCCAGTAGTGCAATTGCTGGATCGCATGGTAGCTCTATTTTCAACTGTTTGAGGAACCTCCATACTGTTTTCCAGAGTGGCTGCACCAGCTTGCATTCCCACCAACACTGTAGGAGGGTTCCCCTTTCTCCGCATCCCCGCCAACATCTGTCGTTCCCTGACTTGTTAAGTTTAGCCATTCTGACTGGTGTGAGGTGGTATCTCATTGAGGTTTGGATTTGGATTTCCCTGATGCCGAGCGACGTTGAGCATTTTTTCATGTGTCTGTTGGCCATTTGGATGTCTTCTTTGGAGAAATGTCTGTTCATGTCTTCTGCCCATTTCTTGATTGGTTGATTTGTTCTTTGGGTGTTGAGTTGGATAAGTTCTTTATAGATTTTGGATACTAGCCCTTTATCTGATATGTCATTTGCAAATATTTTCTCCCATTCTGTCGGTTGTCTTTTGGTTTTGTTGACTGTTTCTTTTGCTTTGAACACATTATCTTAATAAATCTGCTCACTCGTGATGGTATCATGGAAGCCATAACTAATAAACTAATAGTATGTCAGTACACTAATAATGCCAACATAATAATAGACTATATCTAGGACACGTAAGAAACAATGACTGTCCCTGTAAAGGGAAATGGGGACCAAGAGTCGTCAGTAGGCAAAGAAAATTCTTTTGCTGTGTACACTTTTGAATTTATCATGTGCACGTACTATTTAAAAATAAACATAATTTTTACATAAAATATTAGTTGCTTCCACATAGACTGTCTCTGAAAGATACACAAGATACTGCCAACAGTAGTTGCTTTCAGAAAAGTGAAGTGAGTGACTGGGGGACAGGGGTGAAAGGTAGACCTCACTCCATGCCTTTTTTACACCTTTTGAACTGGTGACATGTGAATATATTAAACTCTTCAATAAGTAACTTTTTCAAAGTAGCATGTAATGTCCTAAGAAATTCTCTTTATTTTTTAATTATAGCTTACTTGTATTTCAAACTGATCCCATAAACCTAACACAAGAAGCAAAGGTTCAAGGCAGAAATCATGAAGACACATAAAATTATTTCCCCACACCATTTTCCAACAAAATTTAAAACTGCATAGGGAGGAAAAATACTTTGTAATGTAATCTATAAAATCTGTGTTAACAGCTATGAACTGGGAAGAGATGTTTTAAAACTTTTAAGTCAGGACTTTTCATCCTCTTTCTCAGACACCATTTTAGCTTTGGGATATAGTAAAAAATGTTTTTGAAGAGATTTAATATTCTATATTACTAAGGAAGAAAACATTACTTGCTATCAATTATGTAAAGCAAAGATATTCACTTGTCTATGACTAAATATAAAATATCCTCAAAAGCTTTCAGTATGACTTTATTAACCCAAATTACAATGGGATTTGGTATTTAGATAATTCTACTGTAATTCCTCCCAAACCAATAAAAATAATGAAATTTAAGTTAGAAAAGGTTTACAGGATAATTTAATTCAGTCCCTCATTTCCAGATATAGCAATCCCAGAAAGTTTAAACTCAAACTCACAACCAATATATGGGAAAAAAACATAATTAGATCCCAGATGTTCTGCTTCTGCAACCAGTATGCTTTCAAGTCATGCCACTAAGAGGATGTAAACTGAAAATATTCTTCAAATTTCTTTCTTGGGTCTATGTTTGTTAGTTTGTTTTTTAAGATTTATTTGAGAGAGCGCGTGCAGGGGAGGAGAGGCAGAGGGAGAGAGCAGACCTGAAGCAGACTCCCCACTGAGCAATGAGCCAGACCCAAGGCCCTGTCTCAGGACCCTGAGATCATGACCTGAGCCGAAATCAAGAGTCGGACAGTTAACCAAAGAAATCAAGAGTTGGACACAACCCACTGAGCCACCCAGGTGCCCCAGTTCTATGGTTCAAATAAGTTATTTGTGATAGTGATCAGAAAAGCTACTTAATAAAGGAAAACAAGGAATAAGTCTTTAAAAGTATTTTAATTAATATAATCTCTTGAGATCAATAACATATTGTAAGTTTTCTGGGGTAAGAGTGTATTCCTAAATAAGGCACTGCTGGCAAAAGGGTAAAGAGTCATTTCATTTTAAAATAAATGCCAAAAAATCAACTTTACAAAATAACTTTATCACTGCAAATCATTTTTAATTAGAAATACAGACAACAAAATTTAAAAAAATAGAAAAACAGACAACATACAAGCATCAAATTGTATTCTTATTCACCAACATGAGCACACCTCCAAACAAACTAATACAAGGGCAGATACATAAATATATACAAATAAAGGAACATACCCAAATAACAAGCTACAGATTCACCTGCCATTTCCTGAGACCAAAATCTTCACATAAATATGCTGGCAAATACAGCAAAATATCAATATAAAGGAAAGCATATATACATATATGCATAAATACCAGAATATAAAGTGACATGTAGATATATAACATACGTGCTTATATACATATACATAAACACCTAGTTCAGTTGGAAATAACACAGACAGAAAACAAATGGTGATCTACAAAACAAGCAGTAATACTGTAACCTTTTCACTACTGGTGAAAACTCAACAGTCACAGTAAATTTGAGTTTAATATAATGCTCACACTTTAAATGATGGAAACAGGAAAAGATGCCAGACCCTAACGCCACTCCTGCTGACACTGAGTTCCTCATTAAGTTGAAAATGTAATAGCATACAAAGGTTGGTGATCTCATTCTAACTAGAATAAAGATTATGTGCTAAACGAGATCACTAAGAGTGAACAGAGAAATATTCTGTAAAGTGAGCTAAATTCTTTTTACTTTAAAGGCCCTGCTAGAGATTTGCTGCTGCTCTAATTCACGACTTGGAGAGGCAAAACTAAAAAAGCTGTTGCTGGGTTCAGGTGCTCTGGGAGAACCCACAAAAAACGGTCTGAAGTGAAGATCTCCATCTCCACCACCCCGATTTCGAACTGGTGTACTGTCCAAAGGAAACTTGGAGTTGTTCCCTAGGAAAAAAAAAGGGGGGGGGGGGAAACTTAAGCATCTATTTCCTTACAGATCTTTAGGAACAAAAACACAAAATTATTTAATAAATATTTTAACAGAACTCAACTCCTATGAGACAGTAAAATATAAACCTAACGTTGGATAAAGAAAAGGGCTATGATGGCTCCCACTCCCTCCTACGACCACAGTACATACCATACCTTCTGCTGTGACGCAGTTTCCAATAGCCATGACCTCATTGCCAAAAGTAATTTGACACAATGAAATATGCTTTTAGTAAAGCTAGAACTTACAATTCATAATTTTATTCATTATCCAGGTAATCTACTTCAAAGGAATATTGTGTGTGTATAAAACCTTTTATCCCAGGTTCTTTAAGAATAATTTTTCTTTTAAAGATTGCCATAAACACTCTAGAAAATATATGACAACTATGAAAAATTGGCATATACTCATGATCCAAGACCAATTAGAATAACCTTAAGAAAAATCAGACAATAAATCTGATTAAATAAGCATTTAACAACTTCCACCGAGCCATTCTTTGGCTTCTACAAGTTTTAAAGGGAACATGTAACTAAAGGAGAATGCAGACTATACCTGCTTCAAGCCAACAACTGTAGCAAGAGGTGAAAGTAAAAAGGTAAGTGTACATAAAAAGTGGAACAGGAAAGAACTAGTGAATATGAAAGAAATCAAAATAAATGTGGATCGTAACAAGGAAAAAATATCTACAATGTTAATATACAATAACACTTTGATTGACTAAATTATAATTATGACTAACTGAAAGTTAAGCAAAAACTTGTTTTTGTTTCAATTCTTCTATCTGATACACCTCATTACTTCCTGCCCTTTCTAGGACATCTCCTCCCCCACTAAATCTTTTCCCTCAGCCTATAATTCAAAAAAATATATATTTAGGAAAATCAAGCACAAGAAACCTCACTTTTTTATATGCAAAAAATAATTTTTATTAATAGCATAGCAAAAATCTATTGGATTCTGTTATATTAAGAGTAGTATAAAGAGGGGAACTCAGGAAGAGATATGAGATTCATTGCATTTGCCAAAGCACCTAGAGAGCAAAAAAGAACTGGTAGCTTCCTAGATTATGCACTTCCAGAAGGCAGGAATCTTATCTGGATAATCCTTATATTCTCATTGCCTAGGATTATGTCTAGCAGCCTAGAACATGAAATATGTTTGATAAATATTTGATAAATGAACAAAAGTGAACCAACCAAACAACCAACAATAACTTAAGAACTGTACAATCAGTATTGCCATGTGAAAGAAACTGAACATGGCCTTCTTGAGGAAGGAGATGGTTGTGTGGGCTCTGAAGATAGTTTTGTGACCTTGACCAATTTACTTACTTTCTGTGCCTTAGTTTTCTCATCTGTAAAATAAGGATAATAATAACTACATCATAAAGTTTTGAAAAATAACAGGAATACATGTAAAATTCTAACAGTGCCTAGCACTTAGTAAGGAATCAACAAATGGCTGCTAATACTATTATTACTACCCCAAGGAAGTAGCTTTTCACTTAAAGTACCAATTTGCAAACTTTTATTTTGGAAAGATTTATTCTCTGTTTACATTGAAGATGTAACTTAACCACAAGCAAATAAAATAGATAAAAGCAAAGATGTACATTTGAGAAATGGATGAAGAATCTGGAGCCTACACCACTCTAGGCCTTTGGAGTCCCCACTGACTTCCTGGAACTGTGCAGAACACAATGTGAAAGATTTAAAGAACAGTTTTTGGATATTACATGTCCCTTCTTACCTAATGGAAAGCCAAAAACACCAGACTGTGCAATCATGGATGGTTCAAGGGTACTTTCTTGGTTAGCAATAGTGATGTTTCGCAGCCTAAGGCTATCATAGAGGCCTTGGAGCTTTTGATACTGACGATTTCGTTCCATAAGTTTCTCAGAGATGTCACTGAACTTTTTCTTATATTCTTCTAGCACTTTCTTCATGGAGGTGACCTCCCCCTTCATAGAGGTCAATTCTACATCCTTACTCTGTATTTGCTGAGTATATATCTTCTCCATCTGTTTCAGATGGCCCTCAGCCTTGCTGAAATTATATTCTTGATAGAGACGCTCCTGATGTACCTGTCCCCCAAAAAAGATTTTTAAGTTATATATTGTAAAACTTTAAATGCAAAAGAAAAAGAAAGACTTACACTGGGATGTTATTAATTGAACATTTAGAACCAGGTTAAGCAAACTAGATGTACAATAGGATGGTTATTATAGAAAATAATACACTGTGTCAGTAACTGCATAGGAAAAAATTCTGGAGGAACACTTTCAAACTGATACCATTATACTAACAAAAGAAGTATTTGTCTAACCTTAACAAGTGACATGGAGTCTTAAGGTTTTTAAGAAATAATTTCATATTTCAAGTAATCCACACTGTGGAGAACAGATTGTAAGATAGTCTCCAATTATCCCTGCCTCCTTAGATCTTAGATCCTCCCCTTGAATGTGGACAGAAACTGTGACTAGAATACAGGATGCTGCTTCATGAGTACATTACATAAGACTATAAAGTCTGCCTTAGTAGCACTTGCTGGCTTTGTAGAAGCAAGTAGCCATGTTGCAAAGGGCAACAAGGCAAGTAACTGAGAGCAGCTTTGGGGCAATAGCCAGCAGAATACTGAGGTCACATTGAATCTAAACATAGACTGTACAACCTGCACCGAAATTAACTCAATATGAATCACAGACCTAAATGTAAACATGAAACTATAAGATTCCTGTAAGATAACAGAGGAGCAAATCTAAACGATCTCTGGTTTGATGGTGACTTTTTAGATGCAACACCAGCAAGCACAATCTACAAAAGAAAGAATTGATAAGCCAGACTTCATTAAAATTAAAAATTTCTGCTCTGCAAAAGACAATGTCAAGAGAATGAAAAGACAAGCCATAGACTGAGAGAAAATATTTGTGGGCCGCCTGGGTGGCTCAGTCGTTAAGCGACTGCCTTCGGTTCGGGTCATGGTCCCAGGGTCCTGGGATCAAGCCCCACATCAGGCTCCTTGCTCATGCTCCTTGCTCAGAGGGAAGCCTGCTTCTCCCTCTCCTACTCCTCCTGCTTGTGTTCCCTCTCTCGCTGTGTCTCTCTCTGTCAAATAAATAAAATCTTTAAAAAAAAATCTGTAAAAGACGTATCTCATAAAAGACTGTTATCCAAAACATACAAAGAACTCTTAGAACTCAACAATAAAAAAAGGCCAATTTAAAAATCATACTAATAAAAGAACTGAAAAAAAGAGAAAATTTCTTGTAACATCTGACTTAAATACATAGAGAATTCTTAACAAATCAGTAAGAAAAAAAACCTACAGCAATTGAAATAAGCAAATTGAAACAGGCAATTCATAAAAGAAAAATACATGAAAAAAATACAAGAAAATGTTTTCATCTAAAAGTCATCCAAGAAAGGCACATTTAAAGAATAATGAGATTCTCGGAGGGGGAGATGAACCATGAGAGACTATGTACTCTGAAAAACAAACTAAGGGTTCTAGAGGGGACCGGGGTGGGGGGATGGGTTAGCCTCGTGATGGGTATTAAAGAGGGCACGTTCTGCATGGAGCACTGGGTGTTATACGCAAACAATGAATCATGGAACACTACATCAAAAACTAATGATGTAATGTATGATGATTAACATAACATAATTAAAAAAAAGAATAATGAGATTCTACTTTACTCATATCTAATTGGTGAGTAGAAAGTATGGAGAATCAAGCACTTTCATACACTTAAGGGAACACAAAATAATAGGCCCCAGGCCTAACTGGAGGGCAATTTTAAAATACTGTAATTTTGGGGGCACCTGGCTGGCTCAAAGCATGCAATTCTTGATTTTGGGGTTGTGAGTTCAAGCCCCACATTGGGTATAGAGATTACATAAAATGAAATCTTTAAAAAATAAATAAAAAATAAAATACTGCAACTTTTATTTATTTATTTATTTATTTATTTATTTATTTATTGAGAGAGAGAGAGAAGAGCACACAGGGGAGGGGCAGAGGGAGAGGGAGAGAATCTTAAGCAGGCTCCACACTCAGCTTGGAGCCGGACTTGGGGCCTCGATCTCACAATCCTGAGACCATGACCTGAGCTGAAGTCAAGAGTCGGATGCTTAACTGACTGAGCCACCAGGCATCCCAAAATACTGCAATTTTTACAACTTTGAAATATATTTATCCATTTTCAGGAATTTAATCTTAGCAACTTTTTTTATAGCTTGAAAATAAATTATGATACAATTATTAAAATTATGATTATGGAGTAGCTAATTGAAAAATACATAATAAAATATTCATAAGCATAATGTCAGCTTTAACTGATATTACTCTTACTTTCAGACAAAATATATATTTATACACAGAAAAAGTCCAGTAATACCAAAATAAAAATATCAACAATGATCTCTAAGTTATGGAATTATAGTTCATTTTTTATTTTCTTTCTTTTGGATTTCCAACAATAAACCTATTTCTTTAAAAACAACAAAAAAAAACATTTATTGGGATGCCTAGGTGGCTCAGTCAGTTGAGCGTCCGCCTTTGGCTCAGGTCATGATCCTATGGTCCTAGGATCCAATCCCAAATTGGGCCCCTCTGCCCCTCCTCACTGCTTGTGCGCTCTCTCTCTCTCACACACTCTCTCTCATGCTCTCTCAAATAATTAAATAAATAAATAAATCTTTTAAAAAATTATTAAAAAGAATGTTTTCTATATATTCATAAAAAATGAGGGACGCTTGTGTGGCTCAGTCGGTCAAGCGTCTGCCTTCATCTCAGGTCATGATCCCAGGGTCCTGGGATCGAGTCCTGCATTGGGCTCCTTACTCAGCAGGGAGCCTGCTTCTCCCTCTGCCTGCCACTCCCCCTGCTTGTGCACTCTCTCTCTCTCTCTCTCTCTGACAAATAAAAATAAAATCTTGAAAAAAAATGAATATAAACACAATGAAGGAAAAAGATTAGAAGCTTCCACATATGCCTCAAATCATACTCTCCAGAAAAACTAGCCTAAGCACTAACCTGATACGTCCAGAAGGCCAGTGCACGAGAGCTAATGTCCAACACAATCTCTGGTCGAAGTCCTGCCAATACCATGGCTTTATATTCCTCTGATGGACTGAGTTCTGTGCGGACAATGTCTAGCTTTCCAGAAAGGGTACTATTGCAGGCAGGGCAGATAGCTGGTGAACGACTAAACTCACCACTGCCATGCTGATCACAGAAGATGTGAGAGCAGGCAGTGACCCACGCATAACCAGAGAGTTTGAGGCGACATTTGCGATAGTTACAAAGCAGCATGTCTTCACACAAAGACATAACACAGAGTGAAGTCTCCAGATGCTGAAAAGAATCCTAATAAGGGGTAAATGAAAAGGTCAAATAAGTCATACTTCAATGAAAATGAAATGGAGCATGTTTTCATTTTATTATGATAAAATAATATATTTTATTGTTTGTATTTATTATAATCAACATATTATAGATTTCAGTCACTCAACAATATTAACTGTGCTCGCTTGTGTAAACCCCTAAAAAGCCCATGAAAAAAATTTTTAGAGAAAAAATTAAAGACACAAGTGGTCCAAATCTTACTAAAGCCAAAAATAATATGTACATGGAAAATAAAGTTTAGGAACATTTACAAAGTACAAATAAAAATTAATTAGTGCCTTTTGCCATTCCTCAATACCTAAACAAAAAAGCCAAATTTACTACCATCCATAGTTTGCTAGAATATTTTAGTACCACTTCTCACACGTGGCAGATATAAGTCCAGGCACCAATTTCAGCCATTCTTTAGTGAAAAGTGTTTTATAAGTTACTTTTTAGGTTTTTCATATCCTTTACCTGTGTTGCCTTACCTAAAAAACAGTAGTAATCTGATTGTATTAAATGGAAAATAATTTAATTCATCAAAGCAAATGACCATTATGAAACCTGAAAATCTGTACAAAAGCTGATTTATTTTATCATCAAATAATTCACCATTAATATAAATACTATTGAATGCTATACTGTCAGTAAAAGTTTGTAAAACTAAATAAATACTTTTAAGTAAATAAATACTCTGAAGTTACTTTTCAATATAGTGTCCACTCTCACTACTTTTACTAACCCAAACTGGACAGCAATATTCTGGATATACCAAAATCATATATTGTATGAAATAACTGTGACACACCAATTATACACCAAGGAAAATATTCATATTTAACACACTTATTAACCAACAAATTCTGTCAAGAATGTTGCCTTGATTAAAAAAAAAAATGTTCGGGCGCCTGGGTGGCTCAGTCGTTGAGCGTCTGCCTTCGGCTCAGGTCATGATCCCGGGGTCCTGGGATCGAGCCCCACATCGGGCTCCCTGCCCCGCGGGAAGCCTGCTTCTCCCGCTCCCGCTCCCCCTGCTTGTGTTCCCTCTCTCGCTGTGTCTCTCTGTCAAATAAATAAATTTAAAAAAAAAAATGTTGCCTTGGTCACAGGGGTCCAGGAGGACGCTCTGACATCTTTACCCCAAAGTACCCACTGAGTTAGTCTCCAAGGGTAAATGGCACTTTGCAGCAGGAGTCATAAGGCCTATTTTACCTCCAGCAGGATAATAGGCATAGGAGAAGCAGAAGAGCTGGGAAGTTTTAAAGCTGAGAACCTTCTTAGGCAGAGCGGGAGGTGCAGCTAATTCCAAATTTTCCACGACTGGGGGTAAAGAGCCAATTCGGTGAATTGTCCCAAGTTACCGAGGGCCAAGTTTTTGGGAATTAGACTCACTCTGGAGTTCTTGGCCTGCTTTCTGCACTCTACAGAGAAAATGACAATAATAATACAAATAAAATAACTAACCTGAGGCGCCCAGAAAAAGCGCGGGAAAACGCCGATGCCTCCACAACTCTAGACTACGCTAGCAAGGATTCGCAGTGCCTCTCCAGTAAGACACAGAACGCATGCGCAGGGTGGCCCTGGAGCCTGCCGGGTGGTGGGCACAGGGCTTCCGGCCGCTCAGGATCCTGGGACCTGTCAGGCTGTGGCACCTGAACTCAGGCGCATATCCCCACGCACGCGCGTCTCAGGCGCTGTGAGGGCGTGAATCCCCCTGAGCATGGTCCAGGTTTCCCACTTGGGAGCCCCACAGATACTGTCATGGAGTGCCGTTTACTGCCCTCAATTGGCACAAAAGTAACATCCTAGGCTATCCTGGGTATAACATTCGAGGTCAGAGTCTCCTGAGTAAGAACAGGGCGGAGAGTGGGACAGTTGAGAAGCTAACAGGGCCGGCTTGTGCCCCTACCTGAGTACACGCAGGTGTTGTGTTTGTCCTGGGAACTCTTGGGGAGGACCGGCTGGGCAGCACAGACTTGCTAAATAGTTTCAGGAAAAAGTTCCAGAAATTTGAGATACCTGTAATTGGATAGCTACCACCTCGATGTTGAGGTAGATTCTGCCATTTTATTTTTCTAATCCATTTTGATAAAGACATCTTTCTAGCTTTTACACATCCTCTATATACACCTAAAATGGAACTTTTTCTTGGTTTAGAATCTGTGTTACGAACATTCATTACAACGCCTGTAATGAAGCGAGAGGATCGATCGGGTGTCAGCTTTTTTGAGGTGCTCTGCCTGTGTGTTCTCCTGGACCTACTTGTAATTGTTTAAATGTTTGTGCCTGTTTTACCCTAATGCTCTTACCTGTCACTTTCTTTTCTGTTCTTTGTAAACTGTGATTTTCTGCTCAATCTAGAGGAGTCTGTTAGAATCATATTAGAAACTAAGCTGAGGAGGGCTTGAGGGGTCCTTGGAATACAAGCCTTAATGCTGTCTTTTGTGGCCGGCCACCTGTCCACGTGTGACCCCATTGTGAATTAGTAACAGATACAATCCAATGAATCAGCAACACAATGGACACCAAGGCCCCGCAAACCCCTTTCTGGGTAGTGAATCTCTAATACTAACCCATTCTTCTTCAAACAAAAACCTATCCTAACTAAACAACTTTCTGCTAGTTTTCTATCTACTTGCAGCTTGTTCACAGTAATTAGAAAGGGTCTCTTGACCTTTGTATAAATTTCCTAAAATGTCTTTAGAGTTTAGAGTGGTAACTTAATTCCAGTGGTACAAATTGGATTCAAACAAAGTTGGGGGTTCATGTGTAAACCCCTAACATCTATTTTGGCTATCTGAGCCTTTTGTGCATTTTCTGAATTTAACAATGGCAAATGTAGTACAACAAAGGAGTACAATCTCAAAGTTAGAAAACACAAAGCATTCAAATTCAGCCAGTACCTAACTTTGTGATCTAACTTAAACCTTTGTACTGCAATATGATCTCTTCCTGCTTCATCATTAAGACCACTGATTCCCCAAACCTTAGTGTTCCCCACCTGATTTTCCCACCAAATCAGTTTCAAATTTCCAACCCATTTGGCTAAAAGCCCGTAGGAGTAACATATATACATATATATGTATGTATATGTATGTATACTTTTTTTTTTTTTTTTGCCAACACGTTTTGCCAGATAGAATAAAAGGGAGCAGGGTGCTACAAAGTCTTAATATCCCATTAATCTGGAACACCAGGAACTGAACTAACCTGCTTCTCAGTGGCACTGTGTCCTCTCCTGTTATGGCATAAACAAACCCTTCACTGGCTCTTTTCTAGAGTGCTCCTGGGGATGAGATTACTGAAAACAATCAAGGCTGAGATACAAAGATCCATCCACCAAAAAGAACTTTTTTTTTTAATTTTGGTTTTTATTATTAAATATCAAGCATACAAAAAATGTGTGAAGAATGACCATCACTCAGCTTTAATAAACTGAAATCCTTCTCACATATGATATTTTTTTAATGAAGTAACACATTACAAATACAGCTGAAGCCTCCTGATTTTCCTCCTACCTCTCCAGAGGGAAACAAGCCAGATTTTGGTATTTATCACTCTCATGCATGCTTTTATATTTTTAGTATATATGTATACCTTAATCTTGTTTTGCATGTCCTAAAACTACTAAACCTTATCACATAGCACCTATCAATACACCATTTCATTAACCTATTTTTGAGATGTAGTCAATACACCTATCTTGCACTAATTCACTTTAACAGCCAAATACTACAAATACACCACAATTTATCCATTCTTCTAAAGGACATTTCTTCCAGGTTTTTATAATTAAAATCAATACTGCAATAAACTTTCTGTACATGTCTCCTTGAGTACACATGACAAGAATTCCTATAAAATATAATACCTAGAGACTGGGTTCATGCATAAGCAACTTCAAATAAATTTCACTGCCACCAGCAAAGATGAGATCACATTGCTTTACACTCAGCAACATATGCAAGTGTCAATTTTTTGTTTTGTTTTGTTTTCATTTTTGCCCTTATGATGGCAGTGAAATGGTATCTGAATGTTGTTTTAATGTGCAATTCTTTGATTACTAGTAAGATTCAGCTTCTTTTCAGGTGAATGACTACTCAGGGATTCTCATCAGTGAATTAACTCTTTCAGATCCTTTGATCATTTTCTAGATTTATATGGAGTCTTTTGTTGGTTACATGGCATGCAAACCTAAGTTTGAATTGTAGTGTACACAAATTTATCAATCTTTCCTTTTTGTGTTTATGTCTATTCCAATGTCATCATATTCCTTGTTTTTCTATAGGTTTAAGGTTTTGCTTTTCATTTATAGATCTTTAATCCATTCTTCCTAATGTAAGGGTCTGAATAAAATCTGACTGTACAATTTGTGCTTACACGCCACTTATACCATTTAATTACAGGTTATTTTCACCTTTCAAAAATGATTTTTTTAATCATAAAATTTAATATTGATCTTATGTAGATATTCTAAGTACCTATCAGTTATATTATTTATATACCACATTTCTCTAAGAATTTCAAGATAGCAATTTCTCCTATTATCATTGAATCTTAGAATGTTAGCATGATCTAGGGACGCCTGGGTGGCTCAGTCATTAAGCATCTGCCTTCGGCTCAGGTCATGATCCCAGGGTCCTGGGATTGAGCCCCACATCAGGCTCCAAGCTCGATGGGAAGCCTGCTTCTCCCTCTCCCACTCCCCCTGCTTGTGTTCCCTCTCTCACTGTCTCTCTCTCGCTCTCTGTCAAATAAATAAATAAATAAAATCTTTAAATAAATACATGTCTTGCTGAAATGCCATTAAAATAGTTGCCATTTTCCAGGGACTTAAAAGAAAATTTAATGGAGGTTTCAATTCACTTCACATATTTTTGAGTATCTATTCTGGGCCAGGCATTACAGATAAGGAAGTTTTCCTGCTTTCACGGAGTTTACAATCTAGCAAAGAATCTAAGAATGATAAAAGCAAATATTTTACTCCTTCCTTTGGTGCCTCTTACATTTTTGCAAGTTGATTCTATAAACCATTTCTGGTGCGAAAAGTCAGCTTCCATCTTTAATTTGAAGAATCATCTACCTTCATGCTGGAAAGAAAAAGACATTTTTTAATACTACCTTGAAATGTATAAACAGCTACTCAGTAGAAAACTGATCAGTAGAAACTCATCAGTAGAAAACTGATTAAACCACTTGAAATTTAATGACTTCAGAGTATAATGTTTCAGTAACTCTCAGAATCAGTTTACTAGACCTCTTTCTTTCATAGTCCTAGGTCAGTGCTATTCAAATACTTTTGTAGTCAAAGGGGTTTCTAAAAACTATATCCTCATGTTTTCATATTAGTTTTATTTTCAGTCACAGGTAATTCTTATCTAGATTCACCACCTGCTTTGTAATTGTATGACTCCGCAAAAATCAGAAGACACTAACGGATGGCCAACCCATCCAAATGGTGCCCTGAGTGAAGACAAGTCAGCTTTGATATATGATGGACTAAAATCCCACTACCTAAGGCTCCAAGCAGTGAGAGGAACAGCCATCAAAATTTATCTCCAACCATTTTAATAAATGCTTTAAGGAACATTTATAAAAATAAAGCTATCAAGTCACTCTTTTTTTTCTAAGATTTTATTTATTTGAGAGAGAAAGAATGAGAGAGAGAGAGCATGGGGGGGGAGGGTCAGAGGGAGAAGCAGACTCCCCACTGAGCAGGGAGCTCGACATGGGTCTCAATCCCATCATGACCTGAGCCGAAGGCAGACGCTTAATGACTGAGCCACCCAGGCGCCCTCAAGTCACTCTTAATAGGAATCACTACATCTAAATTTTTAAGTCAACTAAGAGCTAGAAGAACCAGCTAGAGAGACAAAACCAGCTAGAGAGACAAAATGAGGAATAAGATGATAAATAAATTGATGCCAAAACAAGATCAATCAACTAAAGAAAAAGTTACTGGAAGAGTTATATAGAGATACACAATATAGTCCTTATCACCATAGTTTGCCTAATTCTAAAACTAAATTAGGCTTTGTGTGCTGGAGATAAACATAATGAGGTATAGGCCAATTGGCATAAAGATGCATATAAGCAAAAACTGCACAGGGACTTTGATGATAAAACAGCTTACATCTTTTGAGCGATTACCATATGCTTAAACAATGTTCTAAGCCCATGCACTTATTATCTAATCTTCAAAGTCAAATCCTATTCTTTTGAATCCAGTACTATTATTCTCATCTTCTAAGATATAAGGACACTCAGACACTGAGCTGTTAAGAAACTTGCTAAGGTTACATAGCTGATTAAGTGACAAAGGATGGGTTTGAACCCAGTCTGACTCCAGAATCCATGTATAACTATTATACTAAGCAACCTCTCAACATCTTTAATTGCCTTTTTTAAAAAATAAAAATTTTTGTAGCAACTTAGCAGCTGGTCATGAAACCATAAAGCTGAATTTTCAAAGATTCATATGCATATCAAAGCTTCTCAATTTTAACATAAGCCTTACCATAAAAGAAAAATGTTGTCATCATCTATTGTATATCCAGGACCTATAGCACCCAGGAATTCCAGGCTGGGAAAGAATGAGACTCAGATCTAGTTTTGGTCTCCTGAAACTTCATTTCTGCAAAAGACATAGCCGAAACTAAAAACTATTTCAAATGCTGATGTTACTTTGAATTATTTGCATTTCCTGTATTTCTCCCTCATATGTACCCCATTCTCTGCTGAAACGTGCAAGTACAGGTAAAGAATAGAAGCCTGTTCCGTGTAGGTTCAATTATACAATACATGAATATAATAAAGTCAGAAAATAAAGGTTAACGAGATCATACTTAGAATGCGATTCTAGAGACAATAATCCCTGGTATTTGAGAATATCCTGTCAGATAATTTCTGAAGTAAACATAAGTATATGAAAATGTTTAAGCATAAAAAGGATTGCACATACTGCTCTATAACTTGTTTTTTGTTTGTTTGTTTGTTTAAAGATTTTATTTATTTATTTGACAGAGAGACACAGCGAGAGAGGGAACACAAGCAGGGGGAGTGGGAGAGGGAGAAGCAGGCTTCCCGCCGAGCAGGGAGCCCGATGTGGGACTCGATCCCAGAATCCTGGGATCACGACCTGAGCTGAAGGCAGACGCTTAATGACTGAGCCACCCAGGCGCCCCTATAACTTGTTTTTAATGTATCATAAATACCCTTCCATTTCCAGAAAAGATAAACCTCTATCATAACTTTTAAATGACTATATAGTGTCACATTTTATGATCTTGACAAAATTGACTTAACCAACTCTGGGATTCTCTTAATCTTACATAAAGATAATAAAATAGTGGTAAGTTTAAAACTGCCAAGTAAAGTGGTTGACAGAATTATACCAGTTATCAGTGCTTTTTCTGTAGTGTTTGAATATTTAGATTAAGGATTCCTGACCCTGGTTCTACCTATCTCAAGAAGATACCACGAAGATCAAAGCACAACAAAGTGTTGTAGTGTCCAGATCCATAATTCAAAGATTTAAAAGAACTACCTGGGACTGGAGGCTAGAATCCAGTAAGAATTCCAAGAAGCAGATTTCAACTCCAGGCATTTGCCCTAGCTTTCGTCTGCTCAGAGCATATGTTTAATCAGGGTGATCAGCTGAAACACAGACTTAACATGAATTTCATCATGGCAAACTGAAAATGACTGATGAAGGGCAAACCACCACCGGCTCCTCATCTCTAACCCAAGTGAACCCTCTTAAGGTTAGAACTAAGGCTTTTTTAAACTACCAAATTCCAGCCACAAAGAGCACCGGGCCCCAAAACTTAGTAAGTGATTAAAAATCCAAATGAAGGGGCGCCTGGGTGGCTCAGTCGTTAAGCGTCTGCCTTTGGCTCAGGTCATGATCCCAGAGTCCTAGGATCGAGTCCCACATCGGGCTCCCTGCCCAGTGGGAAGCCTGCTTCTCCCTCTCCCACTCCCCCTGCTTGTGTTCCCTCTCTCGCTATTTCTCTCTCTGTTAAATAAATAAGTAAAATCTTTAAAAAATAAAAATAAAAATCCAAATGAAGTAAAAATAGTTTTCTTTTACACTTACCTCTGGTATCAAATGAATCAGCTTCTATCTAGGAATTAGCTGAACTACATGATCTACCAACTACCTAAGCATCATCTTTCCAGATGTATCATCTCTGGAAAATAAAAAGTAAGTAAATAAAGATTATGATTATATGACTTGAATGCACACCAGCCTACTCCCAAGTCATACTGCATAGCCTCAAGGAAAATTAACCTCAAGGAAAACTTCATTTTTTATATGAACCTCCAGTCAGTAATATAAATTGACTCATTTGGAGAACGTCATGAAATGCCCAAACTCAATATCACATTAGGACAGGTCTTCTTACACAAGCTCAGCTTTTTGTATAAATTTAAAAGTTTGGGGGCGTCTGCCTCCAGCTCAGGTCATGATCCCAGGGTCCTGGGATCGAGCCCCACACTGGGCTCCCTGCTCAGCGGGGAGTTTGCTTCTCCCTCTCCCTGGGTCCCCCTCCCAGCCTCGCACCCCTGCTCATGCTCTCTCTCTCTCTCTCTCAAATGAACAAATAAAATCTTTAAAAATAAATAAATAAATAAATAAATTTAAAAGTTTGGGTAAAACTATACAATGCTGTGAATTGTGCAAGACTGTTGAATCACAGATCTGTACCTCTGAAACAAATAATGCAACATATGTTAAGAAAAAAGAAAAAGAAGAAGATAGCAGGAGGGGAAGAATGAAGGGGAGTAAGTCGGAGGGGGAGACGAACCATGAGAGACGATGGACTCTGAAAAACAAACTGAGGGTTCTAGAGGGGAGGGGGGCGGGGGGGATGGGTTAGCCTGGTGATGGGTATTAAAGAGGGCACGTTCTGCGTGGAGCACTGGGTGTTATGCACAAACAATGAATCATGGAACACTACATCAAAAACTAATGATGTAATGTATGGTGATTAACATAACAATAAAAAATTTAAAAAAAAAACAAAACTATACAGTAAGTCTAACCAAACCCTGACAATAAGAGAACAGGTATGGAAAAGGAAGGAGCCGTGTGCTGGCTGCAACCAGAGCTTGACAGCCATGGGAAAAATTCAGCAATATGGGGAGTAAGTGGCATGGGATAATGCCAACCTCTCCAAGTCCGCAGGGTGTGTAACTGCAGAAAACCCTTGTAACCAGTCATTAAATTCACAAAATCCTTAAAAAAAAAAGGAAAGAGCCAGGAACTCGTAAGATAAATAAGAAGGCTATCTGGGGCCCCTGGCTGGCTCAGTTGGTAGAACATGCAACTCTATGGAAAGGTTTTGAGTTCAAGCCCCACCTTGGGCGTGGAGTCTACTTTAAAAAAAAAAAACGAGAAGGTAATCCAAAATAGTTAACATTTTTTTCAAAGCATGTTTCAATTTCATTTCAGCCAATGCTGACTGTATTTAACCTTTACTCTTGGTAAAAATTTATCACAATAAACTAAGAAAACCTTCCTCTGACATAGCAAAATGGAATTAGCATCATTTGGCGCCCAAGTTGGCCACAAGATGGCAATATAAGAAAAAGCATAATTTCCTCTTCCAACACTTGAGTGTAATCTAACTTTTAGGTGAAAAAGGCTGGACACAAAACTCATCACTGCAGGCAACCTTCAAACTATTCCCTACTCACCAGATTACTAACAAGAAAGTTTCTTATATTGCATTTAATGATAATTGAAAACTTACTAAAAATATTAGTTATATTTTTATCATGTTCCTTTCAATGAAGCAATGTGAAGATTTAAAAATCTATAACCTCAGATAAAATCTAGCTAGAAAGACAAGATTCATGTCCATGGGGAGTACCAAATAAGCAATAGAGCAAGCTATGCTAAGAATAATAATCACTGGTCACAGAAATCTTCATGAAGATAAAAGGTGCAGGTCCTGAATGAGCCTTAAAATTGCACTTAAAATAATACTGTATTGTATAGTTGAAAGCTACCAAGAGAGATCTTAAAAGTTCTCATCACAAGAAAAAAAACTGCAAGGGCACCTGAGTGGCTCAGTCAGGTAAGCGTCTGCCTTCAGCTCAGGTCATGATCTCAGGGTCATGGGATCAAGTCCCATGTAGGGGGGGCCCACTTCTCCCTCTCCTTCTGCCTGCCACTCCTCCTGCCTGTGCCCTCCCTCTCTCTGGGTCAAATAATAAATAAAATCTTAAAAAAAAGAAAAGAAAAAAATTGCATTCTCTAATAGGTAACACCACATTCAGCCATTAAAATTAAATTAAATTAAAAATTAAATTCTTCAACCACACCAATCACATGGTAATTGCTCGGTAGCCACATGTGGCTAATGGCTACCATACTGAACAATACAAAACATGTACAAATGTACAAAAACACAGAAAGTTCTGTTGGACAGCAGCACCTTAAAGGATGGGTATGACTAAAATACACTGACAGGAAGTAGTGGTTACCATTCTTGAAAATTCCTACTATCTATCAAGAACTGTAAAAAACATCCCACTCAAACTTGACAATCCCATATTTACAGGGAAATCTGAGGCTCAGAGAAGTTAAATAAATTTCCCAAGGTCACCTAGCTATTAAGAACTAGGATTTAAATCCAGTTCTGTGGAAACTCCCAATTTTCACCTCGCCACGCCACTTCCTGCATGAAATAGAGGCAGAGCTACAGAAGATGGTTTGCTTCAGCATATAATGAAAATGCTATTGTGGCACAGTAGGTCAGAAGGAAACTGAGGTATTTTAAGTACCTGAGACATATAACCAAAGTGTTATTTTAACTCCTGTCCTATAGTTGAATAATACTCTAATTATGTAAGATGTTTTCAGATGGGCAGCATATTACATTAACCAAGTGAACAGAAACAGGAAGTAAGACTTAAAGTGCAAGGTTTCTACAGCTTTAACAATGTCTACCTCAAAACTCCATGATCCAAGTATTCCCTACAGGAGAATATATATATATATATATATATATATAAAGGTGCAACTTCTCTATTTGAATCATCTCACAAACAACCTAGATTGTAAAAGTTCTGGTCTCTGTATCATTGGCACATAACCTAAAGTTTAGGACATAAATCCTGATGTTAAACACATGATACCTTTGCCAATACATGATGCTCCCTGCAGGACTTGAGCTATGCTTCAGCAAATGTCATTCTACCACGTGAAGGCCATTTCATATTTACTGAGCATTGAGGGAGCTTAAGTACATAATTTGTAAATTCCCCCATGAACTATCAATGACCCACGCATTTTGTTCCCTGTAAGAAATAAATGCTTCTAAGTGTTGGTGCCCATGGCCAAAATGTACATTTTACGTTATGTGAATAGGTGCTTCATGAAGGCCTGATACAAACTACAAATTGATTAATACCAAATCATCTGATGCTTTGTTTTAAGATTACTACTACTGCTCAGTTGTACACTGTTCCATGCCAACTACTCAGTGCCTACTCTGTCTCTAGCATTATAGGTTATAACAGCAACTCAAAGAACCTATCTTTTTTAGATAGAAAAGACACATAGACATGGGACATAGAGAACACTTTAAGGCCTATCTTAGTCCAAGTTCAAGTACTTGCTTTATGGTCCCATCAGCCTTTAACCACTCCTACTGAGAATGTCCAAATCCAAGCCCACTTGATTGTTAGGGCATCTACAGCAGATGTTACAGATGCTTTCACAGTGCCACTTCTGGACTGGCAGCCAGGGGTCTGAAGACCCAGGCCTTCCTTCCTCCATGGATTCCATCTTCAACCTGAAACAAAAGGAAAACAATACAAAACTTCACATAGGAAGTAAATGCCCAACTGTCACTTGGCATGGCTCTCTTTTAGGGATAGCTCTCTAAGACACTGCTACCAGAACAGATTCCAAGTTTTGCTTCCCACTCACTGTCAGCTACTTTAGAAATAGTGATTGTTTTGGGGTGCCTGGGTGGCTCAGACAGTTAAGCATCTGCCTTCAGCTCAGGTCATGATCCCAGGATCCTGGGTTCGAGTCCCACATCAGTCCCCCTGCTGAGCGGGGAGCCTGCCTCTCCCTCTCCCTCTGCCTGCCGCTACCCCTGCTTGTACTCTCTCTCCTGTCAAATAAATTTAAAAATCTTAAAAAAAAGAAATAGTGATTGTTTTTAACCTCTCAGAGCATATAGAAAATAAAAGTGGGGAGTTCAGGAACATAGACCAACCATTCAGCTCATACCAAGAGCCCCAGTCTCATTGCTGGTGTAACAAATGAAAATACAGTACCTAAGGGCTTTGCATCAAAACAGCAGGAAAGAATAACTTGAAATCAGAATACAGAAGGCAGTAAAACTGCTACTCTGGTAACCTGACATTTTATCTATTTCATAATACTTAGTCTATCTCAGAATTTATAAAGCACTTTCTAGATTTACCTCATTTTGCAAGTACTATGTCATCTCCATTCTATAGGTCTGCAAGCAAGGTTTGGAGTCTAAATGGCAGGCAGCTTCGTGGTTAAGATAATGGATTTTGAAGTCAGACAAAACTGGATTTGAATCTTGACTCCCCCACATATTTTCAACTTCTCTAAGCTTCTGATTCCCTTTCTGAAAAATGAAGACAAATATCACCTACCTCTTAGGACCTTTGGGAAGATTAAATGAGATAAAATAAACATAAAATACTTTGCACAGTAGCTGCCATGTACTGAAATACTTAATATGTTGTTTCTATTATTAAGTGTCCAAGCTCACCCAACTACTGAATAGGAATACGGAATCCTGTCTAACAATTTCACTTTTCACAATAATCTTGAAGCTGAGAAAGACATTCAGATCCCTCATAAGGTCCTTCCAAATGCAAGGTACTCCTAATGGAAAACTAGATGATTTTAGCCGTTGTTGTTTTTTTTAAGATTTTATTTATTTCAGAGAGAGAGAGAGAGAGAGTGCATGAGCAGGGAGAGGGGCAGAGGCAGAGGGAAAAGCAGACTCCCTGCTGAGCGGGGAGCCTGATGCGGGACTCGATCCCAGGATACTGGGATCACGACCTCAGCCAAAAGCAGACACTTAACTGACTGAGCCACCCAGGCACCCGATTTTAGCCTTTTTAAGACTTAAAAAAAGATGCCGGGTGGAAGCCGGAGCCGCGCCTCCCGCACGGCCCCTCCCGCCAGCCCGCACCTCAGATGAGAGCAGCGCCTAGACCAGCACCAGCAGCGGCTCCACCAGCTGCTGTCGGCTCACCTGCTGCTGCACCCCGGCAGCCAGGTCTTGTGGCCCAGATGGCAACCGCTGCAGCTGGCGTAGCTGTGGGCTCTGCTGTCGGGCACACGATAGGTCATGCCATCACTGGGGGCTTCGGTGGAGGAGGCAATGCTGAGCCCTCAAGGCCTGACATGACTCACCAGGAGTTTCAGGGAACCCAGCCAGCACACCAGCAGTTTGGCCCATGCCACTCTGAGATGAAACAGTTTCTGGAGTGTGCCCAGAACCAGGGTGACCTGAAGCTTTGTGAAGGTTTCAGCGAGGTACTGAAGTAGTACAGATCTGTAAATGGATTAGCTTAATCAAGAAGTTCAAATTGAAGATATGGAAAATCATCTCTCATGACCAAGTTAATTTAGCATAAAAATATAACTGATGGTGAATATATAAAGTGTAAAACCACCAGTTAAGCTTCTCCTTCATCATTAAATATAGCTTTCTTCAGAACTGGAATGAAAAAGGTTGTTCTTACTGTATAGTTCATTGAGATGGTTTGAATTTGGGGTTGGGCAGATGTTTGTGTGCCTCCTTAAATCACCTTCTGTGATGTTCTCATTTATGAATTAATTAGAATAAAGTGATTTTCTCCAAAACAAAAAAAAGACTTAAAAAAATAGGGGCACCTGGGTGGTTCAGTCATTAAGCGTCTGCCTTTAGCTCAGGTCATGATCCCAGGGTCCTGGGATCAAGCCCCACACCAGGCTCCCTGCTCAGTGGAAAGCCTGCTTCTCCCTCTCCTGCTCACCCTGCTTGTGTTCCCTCTCTCTCTCTCTCTCAAATAAATAAATAAATAAAATCTTAAAAAAGAAAAAAATATATATATATATAGCTTTGATAGGATTCCCAGAAGCTTTTGTTTTGCATGTTTACATCCTAAAAAACATTTCCATTTTCCCCAACTTAATGCTAAAATATGAGTTTACCCACTCAACACCATAATTTCAGAAAGATATCCAACACACATTTTGCTAAGTAAACACTGGAAACATGCCCCCTCTGCCCTTGGTAAATACAAAAACCATGTGGTTTCTCTGGTTCATGCTGCCATTACTTCTCAACATTAAATACAAGTTCACAGCAAAATAAACCATCCCTTAAACTGAAGTGGGCAAAGATATATTCACATAAAAGCCATCAGCGTGGTTTTGCTTTTAATAGAAAATCCTTTATTGCTCAATCAAGACATTTATGGTGTTGGTTGGTTTCTGGTCATCACTGTGCACAAAATAAATATAAGTAACAGGAAGCACTGCATGTTTAGAGTCCTTATAAATATATCAAAAACCACCTGAACTGTCATATGTGACAAGTGAATTATATACATTGTGGGGGCAACAAGAAGACTGTAAACTACCTAAATGTTGACCAATAAAGCTTAAATAAATTATGGTATGCACATACATTAGATTACGGTAAAACCATTATAAAGAACGTGGATGGGGGCGCCTGGGTGGCTCAGTCAGTTAAAGGTCTGCCTTCAGCTACATAACTTCCAGTCAAGATCCCGGAGTTCTGGGATCAAGCCCTGCATCAGGCTCTCCGCTCAGCGGGGAGGCTGCTTCTCCCTCTCTGGCTCCCCTTCCCACTCCCCCTGCTTGTGCTCTCTATCAAATAAATAAAATCTTAAAAAAAAAAAAAAAAAGAATGTGGATATTCTTTATTTATTCATTTGGAAATCCTAAGTGGGAAAAGTTAGATAACTGGTAGAGTATGTAAAGAAGACGGGAGGGTGAAATACATGTATTTGCTTATACTTACATAAAATATCTCAGAAAGGACACACAAGAAACTGTTAATGCTGTGGGGGCCGTGGGGAATTAGGTGGCCTAGACTTCGTGATACACGCTTTGATCCCTTTTTAATTTTGAACCACGTGAATGTATTATTTTCAAAAGATAACATTAACAATAAAACTTGAGAATTATAAGGATTATGATAAGTCGACAACTGTCTATTACCACATTCCATCCACTAGTTTACTTCTTTCACACCTTGGGCCTGTAAGAACAGCGAACACCTACATTATATTCAAACTGATGTAGATCAAGGAGGAAAATAGGAATCCATTTATACTCAAGGTCACTAGGCAAAACTTTTTATAAGAAAAAAGATACCCAAAATAAATGTAGTGTTTACTTCTAGAAGGTATCTAACATTTAATATAATACCTGGCCTTCGTATATTTTGATTTTCAAAAGCGGAGCCTCATAATGGTTCACTCACCCACCCAAGGTCACTGGAGAAGTAAACTGTGGTGCTAGTACTTGCTTTAGGCTTGTCCTGGGCTAAGGCCCAATTTCTTCTTTAGTATATATTAGGCTTTTTAGGGAACCCTCACCACAGTGGCGACATTAAAATTGGGAGCTCCTCTTAGGACTCGGTAAAATCAAGTATCTGGGGTTGCTGCCGAGGCTCACTAAGAAAGCTGGAATGCTCTGAGCAAAGACTAGGGCAAAGACAACATTTGCTACAGTTCCTGCAAACCCAGCAAGGACCTGGGCCCTGCAGACATGAGAAAATTAAAGTGTACTGGTCTGAAACTCCTCCCAAGGTCTACCCTCTTACCCAGGGAGATATAAGTCGAAACAGCATTGGGATAATAACAATACCTTTCCCTCCAAGCAAAATGAATCCAGGCGATTTCCAGGAACACCGGCACTCTATACATGAAGCAGAGTCTATTGTTTCTGGGTCTCGGGGAAGGAAGGCTGACCCAGTGCTGCAGAGACCCATGTGGAAATAAGCCAGGCAGAGCATTTCCCTGCCTACCCCGAGGCGCCACTCAGCCGAAATTAATCACCTTGTGACTCACACACACTCCCCCATGCTTGCTCCAAATAAAGGGCTGCATCAGGATACAGGGTTCAAATGGAAGAGAAATTCAAAACAGTTAGGGAGCAAAATTAAGTGCACACTCACCAGCCTACCACCAAAACGGAGAGAGTAAGTGGAGAGACAGGAAGCGGCTTTAAAGAGTGGCCTCAGAGTCTGATTGGCTAATGAGTTAAAAGCAGATTCCCTCCTCCTTTACCTTAAAAGGTGCCGGAATAAGGCCACCCCCTCCTTCACCTATTTGTCTCTTACGGAAAAGTGATGCTACTTGCCCTATTTTTAGATTGAATTTTTTAAACCAAGTTTCCTTTTGAATTAATGTACTCAACACAAGCAAACATAGGCTAATTCAAGCTGTGTATACACATTCTTTGTTTAGATGGAACTGTAAACTATTTTCATTCCTTTAGGAGAATTTCCTAACCTTTGTGACCTCAAAATGGTTACTTTATGCAAGGTAACAGGTTTCATCATAAACGGTCTAGATCCATTCAAGTTAGAACTTACCTTCAGGGTAATATTCCAGTTAACAGGACTAGTGAATAAAAGATGGGTGTGGTTAAGGGCTCAGACTTTGAAGTAAAATTTAGCTGTATAAACAAACCTTACTAAACTAAACCTTATCTTCTTAGCATTCTTTTTTTTTTTTAAGATTTTATTTATTTGTCAGAGACAGACACAGCAGGAGCTGGATGTGGGGCTCGATCCCAGGACCCTGGGATCACGACCTGAGCTGAAGGCAGACACTCAATGACTGAGCCACCCAGGCACCCCTCTTCTTAGTGTTCTTGGCCAGTTACTAGCACTAGTTCAAACTCCTTTGTCTTTTCTCAATTCTTCACAAATTTACTGTTTCTTTGTCTAAAGGTATAAAAGTTTCCTGCCCTGGTCACTTCTTCCAGTCTTCATTCTCCTGTGAAGGCTCCTATGTAAGTTAAAAATTCAATAAAATGTGTCTGTTTTTCTCCAGTTAATCTGTCAGTTTAATTTTCAGACCCTGACAGAGAGTAGCAAATGAAAATCTCTATTTCAAGATGCTGCACAGGGATATTCTAGGACATTTCACATAAACTGTGATAGTTTGCAAGATACTTCCTAGCTGCATGATCTGGAATAAATTTCTTAAACTCTCTGAGATTCAATTTCCTCCTTTATACCATGGGGGAGAGTAATACCTACCTCTCATATATACGAATGGACAAAAGAGTCTCGTATATAATGACTGGTCATAGTACCTGCTCAATTCATGTTCTTCCATCCTTGCCCATTCCTCATTCTTATACAGAGAGGAGATGAAAAAGTAAATAACTGCTTGCATGAGTTTACTTATACACTTCTATTTGTCTACACATTGTACAATTCTTTCTAGATACAAGTGAATCAATGGAAATTAGCTTTTGCTCCTAAATGTTGTGATTACAGACCTATACTCACTGATAATTTCCTGCTTCCTAACAATCGCAAGGGTACATTGAAGATTTTTTTCTTCTCCAATAAGAGATATGAGTGGATCATTTTGGAACCCCAGAAGATGAGTATAGGGCTTTCTGAAATCATCGTGAAAAAAGTACTTTAGTAAAGGGCTTTGGAATACCAAGATGACATACAAAGGCAGAGAGGTACAGACCCTATGTGTTTTAAGGGGGTTGTAAAGGAAAGCCTGCCCAATCTCTAAACTGGATTCCTGGAGAGGGGAATGAAGAAAGAATCTGGGTCCTGGATCC
Organism: Callorhinus ursinus; assembly: GCF_003265705.2. Taxonomy (NCBI): domain Eukaryota; kingdom Metazoa; phylum Chordata; class Mammalia; order Carnivora; family Otariidae; genus Callorhinus; species Callorhinus ursinus. The sequence goes on along the minus strand of NW_027397178.1, from coordinate 328,885 downwards.
ACTGAGTTGCAGATGCTGAAATCAGCTGACTCTACAGTCCTGCAAGAGAGCATTTAAAAATGTGGAGCCCTGAGTTGCTCTAAGTGGGACATTTTGGTTTTGGGCCACACTAAGCACTAAACAAGTGGGATCATCTGCCTTCAAAGAACCTTACTGACCTATGCAATGATCTACTTGAACAAGATCATCATTCCAGCGCCATAAAATAGTGCGGCCATACCATGTAAGTGAAAAGCAATAAAGTAGAGGACTTACTAGACTCTGTGTTTGGGGATGAATGTGGGAGTCAAGCCCTCCCCCAAGCCCTAAGTATTTTTGGGTAATTTGGGGGAAGTAAGAAGCATGTTGTTCTTAGTAAGGCATTGAGAAACAACAATCTCCCCACCCTCCACACACTCTCTGAATTCATGGAAGAATTTATGTCAGTTACATAACTATAGTTATCAAATGATACAAAGATGATACAGTATCACAGATTTAGCCCATTATCCCAAATTCTTGACATTACCATTATAAACAAACAAAAAAAAAGTAAAAGAAAGCAAACAAATCTCCCCCCAAATCACCCTTTTTCAGAAACCTCCTTTCTCATCCCCCTCTCTAGTCGCCTCCTGCGGCAGCTACTCTGTTCAGTCCCTCTCGTGCACTTAATATTTCTCTTCATCTTTTCTTTCCCCATTTCCATTCTTCCATAGGGCTCATCTCCTTGCATAAAATCCCTGACCTTGAGATCCCTGGGATAAATATTAGGCCCCTCTACCTTAATCACAATCTTTCTTCACCAGGCTTTTCAGCTGGTTCCTTCCTTCTTCTCTGGACCTTTAATTCCTTCCCCTGCCCATCCTACCCCATCAGTTCCCATGCTGACACCTCTTCTCTTTCTGCCCCATTGGTCAGGCTCTGTGGGTCTTCTGAAACTTTGCTACTATTTCGTTTCCCAAAAGTTGAACAAATTTATGATGCCAGAGAAATATGAATATTGCTGGTATATACATGGAAGACATACAAAAAGTATCATAACAATTTCAAGACCAAACAGTAAACTCACGTTTACATTCTGTAAATATGATCATTGAAATTTTTTATTTTAATTATTTATTTGAGAGTTAGAGAGAGAGAGAGCACATGGTTGGGAGGGGCAGAGGGACAGGGAGAGAGAAACTCTAAGCAGACTCCACACTGGGCACAGAGCCCCACGCTGGGCTCAATCCCATGACCCTGAGCTCAATCACTACCTGAGCCAAAACCAAGAGTTGGAGGCTTAACCAACTGCACCACCCAGGTATCACCAATTATTAAAATTTTTTATCCTGGGGCGCCTGGGTGGCTCAGTCATTAAGCGTCTGCCTTCGGCTCAGGTCATGATCCCAGGGTCCTGGGATCGAGCCCCGCATCGGGCTCCCTGCTCCGCGGGAAGCCTGCTTCTCCCTCTCGCACTCCTCCTGCTTATGTTCCCTCTCTCACTGTGTCTCTCTCTGTCAAGTAAATAAATAAAATCTTTAAAAAAATAATAATAAATAAATAATAAAATTTTTTATCCCTTCTTTTCCCTTTTCTTTTCTTCCTCCTCTCTCTTCTTCATTTTTCTTCTGCTCCTGCTATTTCTCCCCACATATTTTATACATTCTGAGATTTCAGATATTTTTTTTTAGATACTACTGTTATACCTTCTCAGAACCCAAATAAAGAAAATAAAATCATACCTATTTGTAGATTGTTTCAACCATTTGAAGTTTGCAAGATCTTATGTATGAACTAAATGATTCTTATCAGGGCATGAAAGCTAGTTACTCAGTCCGATGTGATACAAACCGAAACTGGTCATTAGGAAGAGTCCCTTTCTATTTCTAAAGGCCTATTTGTTTATTCTTGGGCATCATAAATCCATTTTTCATACACTTTACTTTTTGAAATAGACTTTCCCAGAAATTATGTACCTTTTACATTTAGCTTGATTAATCTATGTTTCCTGTCATTATGGTATTATAGAAAATGTAAATAAATCTTAGGAATATCACATTATAATCAGTAACACTACCTAAAATGTTCACTTAGCAGGATATGAAGTCTTGATTTGCAGTTAACTCTTCTCTTTAGTTACACTTATTTTGACTAACTCATTTTTTCCTTAATATATCTTCAATGCATTATGGCAATTTTAAGCACACAGAAAATTAGAGAAAAGAATATAATGGACATCTCTACATCGGTTACATAGATTTAGCAATTGTCTTCATTTGATTATTTTTGGCTGAAGTATTTCAAAGCAAATTGCAGATGTCATTATATTTCATCCCTAAAATACTACAGCATGCTTTCTTTAAAGGAACTTTATTAAAAATCATAACTACCATAACATTGTCACATCTAATAAATAATCCCCTAAAATTATCTAATACTCAATTCATATATCTATATACCCTCCTGCTCCCAAAAGGATTTTTATTACTGGCTTGTTTAAAACAACATCCAAATACCAAACACTGCATTTTGTTGTTATGCCTCAAAAGTCTCTTTTAATCTAGAACAGTGCCAATCCCTGTTGTTATTATTATTATTTTCTAATAAGAATAACTTACTGAAGAGAGTAGGCCAGTTATCCTGTAGAATACTAACACTCATACTTTGCATTGTTATACTATGTGAACCTGAACAATTTTTCCATGTCCTTATCATATTTGTACAGTTTATTCCTATCTTCTGCCCAGTTATCTACAGATTTGGTTTCTCTTATGACTTTGAGATAGCTCTTTACATGTTAAGTACATTGAATTCAACTTTTAAACACTTTGTAACTTTCCATTGGGCATTTGATAAATTTTTTTTTTTTTTTTAAGACTACCCATTTATTTGAGAAAGAGAAAGCAGAAGCAGGGGTAGGGGGAGAGAGAGAAGCAGGCTTCCCAGGAAGCAGGGAGCCTGATGCGAGGCTCGATGCCAGGACCCCGGGATCATGACCTGCGCCAAAGGCAGATGCTTAACCAACTGAGCCACCCAGGCGCCCCTCATTTTCTTTTTTAAGAATATATGATCAAGTAAGTTAATTTCCTATTTTTCTTGCTTTGCTTGAGACCTAAGAAAATTATCATTCACCACACCTCTGTTAAATAGTTTCTTCTGTTTGTTTTTTTTTTAAGATTTTATTTATTTATTTGAGAGAGAGAGAATGAGAGCCAGAGAGCACGAGAGGAAAGAGGGTCAGAGGGAGCAGATTCCCTGCTGAGCAGGGAGCCCGATGTGGGACTCGATTCCGGGACTCCAGGATCATGACCTGAGCCGAAGGCAGTTGCTTAACCAACTGAGCCACTAAAGATGATATGTTTTAATACTATTTTAATTAGAAGCCGGCCACAAAGACGGAGCCGAGGCGCGGGCTCTCAGCTCAGGGGTTGCCATAAACCATGATCCAGGCCACAGTCGGGCCACTGCTCCTGCAGCAGGGACCCAACAAGCGGCAGATCCGGGGAGACTCCCCTTCCTCCCCCGGGAGGAGCGGCGCAGGAGCGCACCGCAGGGATCTGCTGGGTTTGGAGACTCCACACCAAGTCGGGTGCCAGAGATAGAAATGCTCGGTCACAGGCCAGGTGAGCACAGAGTGCGGCCGGAGACCAGGGAGACAGGAGTGACTGCCTGCTTTTCCCTGGGGGTGCACTGAGGAGTGGGGCCCCGAGTTCTCAGCTCCTGGGGCGGAGGGGAGATTGGGAGGCCACCATTTTCACTCCCATCCTCCAAAGCTGTACTGAGAGCTTGGGACCAGCAAGGGCGGGGCAAGGGCGGGGCAATTCCGCCTCCAGCAAAGACATTTGGGAACCATGGCAACAGGCCTCTCCCCCAGAAGATCAGCAAGAACAGCCAGCCAAGACCAAGTTTACCGATCAATGAGAACAGCAGAACTCCAGCGCTAGGGGAATACTGCACGTAGGCTTTTTTCCCATGAGGCTTTAGTCTGTCAAAGTTAATTTTTTTTAATTTTCTTTATTTTTTCTTTTTCTATTTTTTTAGTTGAATTTTCCTTCTTTTTTTTCAACCAACATCTTATCAATTGCTTTTTTAAAATCTTTTTTTAATTTTCATTTTTACAGTCATATTCTGTCTCTTCATTGTATTTAATCTTATTTTTTGTATATATATAAGTTTTTCTTTCTTTAAAATTTTGGGACACAATTTCTTCTAACAGACCAAAATATACCCTAAATCTAGTGTATGATGTTGTCCTAGTCCCCCTCCTGATCACATTATCTCTCTTTTTTTTTTTATTTTTTTTCATTCTTTTTTGAACCAACTTCTTATCTTATCAATCCCTTTTTTAAAACCATTTTTAGGGGCGCCTGGGTGGCTCAGTCGTTAAGCATCTGCCTTCGGCTCAGGTCATGGTCCCAGGGTCCTGGGATCGAGCCCTGCATCGGGCTCCCTGCTCCGCGGGAAGCCTGCTTCTCCCTCTCCCACTCCCCCTGCTTGTGTTCCCTCTCTCGCTGTGTCTCTCTCTGTCAAATAAATAAATAAAATCTTTTAAAAAAATAAAAAATAAAATCTTTTTTAATTTTTATCTTTACAATCATATTCTATCCCTTCATCATATTTACCTTTATTTTTGTATATATATAAGTTTTTCTTTCTTTAAAATTTTGGGAGGCAATTTCTTCCAACAGAACAAAATACACCCAAAATCTAGTGTGTGGCTCTGTTCTATTCATCAGCCTGATCATATTCTTTTTTTTTCCCCTTTCTTTCCCCCCCAGTTTTGGGTCTCTTCTGATTTGTTTAGCGTATACTTTTCTGGGGTCGTTGTTACCCTGTTAGCATTTTATTCTCTCATTCATCTATTCTCCTCTGGACAAAATGACAAGATGGAAAAACTCACCTCAAAAAAAAAAAGAACAAGAGGCAGTACCGACTGCCAGGGACCTAATCAATACAGACACTAGTAAGATGTCAGAACTAGAGTTCAGAATGACAATTATAAAGATACTAGCTGGGGGGCTCCTGGGTGGCTCAGTCATTAAGCATCTGCCGTCGGCTCAGGTCATGATCCCAGAGTTCTGGGATCGAGCCCAGCATTGGGCTCCCTGCTCAGTGAGAAGCCTGCTTCTCCCTCTCCCACTCCCCCTGCTTGTGTTCCTGCTCTCACTAACTCTGTCTCTGTCAAATAAATAAATAAAATCTTTAAAAAAAAAAGATACTAGCTAGGCTTGAAAAGAAGCATAGAAGATACTAGAGAATCCCTTTCTGGAGAAATGAAAGAACTAAAATCTAACCAAGTAGAAATCAAAAAGGACGTTAATGAGGTGCAATAAAAAATGGAGGCTCTAACAGCTAGGATAAATGAGGGAGAAGAGAAAATTAGTTGATATAGAAGACCAAATAATGGAGAATAAAGAAGGTGAGAAAAAGAGATAAACAACTACTGGATCACGAGGGGAGAATTCGAGAGATAAGTGATACCATAAAGTGAAACAACATTAGAATAATTGGGATCCCAGAAGAAGAAGAAAGAGAGAGAGGGGCAGAAGGTATATTGGAGCAAATTATAGCACAGAACTTCTCTAATTGGGGGAGGGAAATAGGCATCAAAATCCAGGAGGCATAGAGAACCCACCTCAAAATCAATAAAAATAGGGTGCCTGGGTGGCTCAGTTGGTTGAGCGACTGCCTTCGGCTCAGGTCATGATCCTGGAGTCCTGGGATCGAGTCCCGCATCGGGCTCCCTGCTCAGCAGGGAGTCTGCTTCTCCCTCTGACCCTCTTCCCTCTCGTGCTATCTCTCATTCTCTCTCTCTCAAATAAATAAATAAAATCTTTAAAAAAAAATCAATAAAAATAGGCCAACATCCCGACATCTAATACTAAAACTCACAAGTCTCAGAGACAAAGAGAAATCCTGAAAGTAGCTAAGGACAAGAGGTCTGTAACCTACAACAGTAGAAACATTAGATTGGCAGCACACCTATCCACAGAGACCTGGCAGGCCAGAAAGGACTCACATGATATATTCAGAGCACTAAACGAGAAAAATATGCAGCCAAGAATACTATATCCAGCTAGGTATGTCATTGAAAATAGAAGGAGAGATAAAAAGCTTCCAGGACAAACAAAAACTAAAAGAATTAGCAATCTCCAAACCAGCCCTACAAGAAATATTGAAAGGGGTCCTCTAAGCAAAGAGAGAGCCAAAAAGTAACATAGGCCAGAAAGGAACACTGACAATATACAGTAACAGTCACCTTACAGGCAATACAATGGCACTAAATTCATATCTTTCAATAGTTACCCTCAATGTAAATGGGCTAAATGCCCCAATCAAAAGACACAGGCAATCAGATTGGATAAAAAAAAACAAGACCCATCGATATGCTGTCTTCAAGAGACTAATTTTAGACCCAAAGACACCCCAGATTGAGAGTGAGGGGGTGGAAAGCCATTTACCATGCTAATGGACACCAAAAGAAAGCTGGGGTGGCAATCCTTATATCAGACAAATTAGATTTTAAAACAAAGACTATAGTAAGAGATGAGGAAGGACACTACATCATACTTAAAGGGTCTATCCAACAAGAAGATCTAACAATTGTAAATATCTATGCCCCTAACATAGGAGCAGCCAAATATATAAGCCAATTAATAACAAAATCAAAGAAACACATTGACAATAACACAATAATAGTAGGGGACTTTAACAACCCCCTCACTGAAATGGACAGATCATCTAAGCAAAAGATCAACAAGGAAATAAAGACTTTAAATGACACACTGTACCGGATGGACTTCACAGATATATTCAGAACATTCCATCCCAAAGCAACAGAATACACATTCTTCTCTAGTGCCCATGGAACATTCTCCAGTATAGATCACATCCTGGGTCACAAATCAGGTCTCAACTGGTACCAAAAGATTGGGATCATTCCCTGAATATTTTTAGACCACAGTGCTTTGAAACTAGAATTCAATCACAAGAGGAAAGTTGGGAAGAACTCAAATACCTGGAGGCTAAAGAGCACCCTACTAAAGAATGAATGGGTCAACCAGGAAATTAAAGAAGACTCAGGAATTAAAGATTCATGGAAACAAATGAAAATGAAAACACAACTGTTCAAAATCTTTGGGATGCAGCAAAGGTGGTCGTAAGAGGAAAATATATAGCAATACAAGCCTTTCTCAAGAAACAAGAAAGGTCTCAAATACACGACTTAACCCTACTCCCAAAGGAGCTGGAGAAAGATCAGCAAATAAAGCCTAAACCCAGCAGGAGAAGAGAAATAATAAAGATCAGAGAAGAAATCAATGAATTAGAAAGAACAGTAGAAGAGTAGAACAGATCAACGAAGCTAGGAGCTGGTTCTTTGAAAGAATTAATTAGATTGATAAACCCATGGCCAGACTTATCAAAAAGAAAAGAGAAAGGACCTGAATAAATAAAATTATGAATGAAAGAGGAGAGATCACAACAAACACCAAAGAAATACAAACAATTATAAGAACATATTATGAGCAACTATATGCCAACAAATTAGATAATCTGGAATAAATGGATACATTCCTAGAGAAGTATAAACTACCAAAACTGAACCAAGAAGAAATAGAAAACCTGAACAGACCCATAACCACTAGGGAAACTGAAGCAGTAATCAAAAATCTCCCAACAAACAAGAGCCCAGGGCAGATGGCTTCCCCGAGGAATTCTACCAAACATTTAAAGAATTAATACTATTCTTCTGAAACTGTTCCAAAAAATAGAAATGGAAGGACTACTTCCAAACTCGTTTTATGAGGCCACCATTGCCTTGATTCCAAAACCAGACAAAGACTCCATCAAAAAGGAGAACTACAAACCAATATCCCTGATGAACATGGATGCAAAAATTCTCACCAAAATACTAGCCAATAGGATCCAACAGTACATTAAAAGGATTATTCACCACGACAAGTGGGATTTATTCCTGGGCTGCAAGGTTGGTTCAACATCTGCAAATCAATCAATGTATACAATACATTAATAAAAAAAAAGAACAAGAACCATATGGTCCTCTCAATAGATGAAGAAAAAGCATTTGACAAAGGACAGCATCCTTTCTTGATCAAAACTCTTCAGAGTATAGGGATAGAGGGTACATACCTCAATATCATAAAAGCCATCTATGAAAAACCCACAGCAAGTATCATACTCAGTGGGGAAAAACTGACAGCTTTTCCCCTAAGGTCAGGAACACGGCAGGGATGGCCACTATCACCACTGATATTCAACATAGTATTAGAAGTCCTAGCCACAGCAATCAGACAACAAAAAGAAATAAAGGCATCCGAATTGGCAAAGAAGAAGTCAAACTCTCACTTTTCTTTTTTTAAAAAGATTTTATTTATTTATAAATAGAGAAAAAAAGAGAGAGAGAGCAGGAACACAAGCAGGCAGAGTGGGAGAGAGAGAAGCAGCCTTCCCGCTGAGCAGGGAGACCAATGTGGGGCTCGATCCCAGAACCCTGGGATCATGACCTGAGCCGAAGAAGGCAGACACTTAATGACTGAGCCACCCAAGCACCCCAACTCTCACTTTTTGCAGATGATATGATACTTTATGTGGAAAACCCAAACGACTGCACCCCAAAACTGCTAGAACTCACACAGGAATCCAGTAAAGTGGCAGGATATAAAAATCAATGCACAGATATCAGTGGCATTTCTGTACATCGACAAGACAGAAGAAAGAGAAATTAAGGAGTCAATCCCATTTACAATTGCACCCAAAACCATAAGATACCTAGGAATAAATCTAACCAAAGAGGCAAAGAATCTGTACTCAGAAAACTATAGAATACTCATGAAAGAAATTGAGGAAGACAGAAAGAAATGGAAAAACTTTCCATGCTCATGGATTGGAAGAACAAATATTGTGAAGAAGTCAATGCTACCTAGAGCAATCTACACATTTAATGCAATCCCCATCAAAATACCATCCACTTTTTTCAAAGAAATGGAACAAATAATCCTAAAATTTGTATGGAACCAGAAAAGACCCCGAATAGCCAGAGGAATGTTGAAAAAGAAAAGCAAAGCTGGCGGCATCACAATTCTGGACTTCCAGCTCTATTACAAAGCTGTCATCATCAAGACAGTATGGTACTGGCACAAAAACAGACACATAGATCAATGGAACAGAATAGAGAGCTCAGAAAGGGACCCTCAACTCTATGGTCAACTCATCTTCGACAAAGCAGGAAAGAATGTCCAATGGCAAAAAGACAGTCTCTTCAACAAATGATGTTGGGAAAATTGGATAGCCACATGCAAAAGAATGAAACTGGACCATTTCCTTACACACACAAAAATAGACTCAAAATGGATGAAAGATCGAAATGTGAGACAGGAATCCATCAAAATCCTTAAGGAGAACACAGGCAGCAACCTCTTCGACCTCAGCCGCAGCAAATTCTTCCCAGAAATATCGCCAAAGGCAAGGGAAGCAAGGGCAAAAATGAACTATCGGGGCTTCATCAAGATAAAAACCTTTTGCACAGCAAAGGAAACAGTCAACAAAACCAAAAGACAACTGACAGAATGGGAGAAGATATTTGCAAATGCCATATCAGATAAAGGGTTAGTATCCAAAATCTATAAAGAACTTAACCAAACTCAACACCCAAAGAACAAATAATCCAATCAAGAAATGGGCAGAAGACATGTACAGCCATTTCTGCAAAGAAGACATCCAAATGGCCAACAGACACATGAAAAAGCACTCAACATCACTTAGCATCAGGGAAATCCAAATCAAAACCTCAATAAGATACCACCTCACACCAGTCAGAATGGCTAAAATTAACAAGTCAGGAAACGACAGATGTTGGCGAGGATTCAGAGAAAGGGGAGCCTTCCTACACTGTTGGGAATGCAAGCTGGTGCAGCCACCTGGAAAACAGTATGGAGGTTCCTCAAAAAGTTGAAAATAGAGCTACCCTACGACCCAGCAATTGCACTACTGGGTATTTACCCCCAAGATACAAATGTAGGGATCCAAAGGGGTACGTGGACCCCAATGTTTATAGTCGCAATGTCCACAATAGCCAAACTATGGAAAGAGCCTAGATGTCCATCAACAGATGAATGGATAAAGAAGTGGTGTATATATATATATACAATGGAATATTATGCAGCCTTCAAAAAAATGAAATCTTGCCATCTGCAATGACGTGAATGGAACTAGAGGGTATTATGCTAAGTGAAATAAGTCAATCAGAGAAAGACAGGTATCATATGATCTCACTGATATGGGGAATTTGAGAAACAAGACAGAGGATCATAGGGGAAGGGAGGGAAAAATGAAACAAGATGAAACCAGAGAGGGAGACAAACCATAAGAGACTCCTAATCTCAGGAAACAAACTGAGGGTTGCTGGAGTGGTGGGGGGTGAGAGGGATGGGGTGGCTGGGTGATGGACATTGGGGAGGGTATGTGCTATGGTGAGCACACTGAATTGTGTAAGACTGATGAATCACAGACCCGTACCCCTGAATCAAATAATACAATATATGTTAATAAGAAAAAATACCATTTTAATTACGTTTACTTTGTAACTGACTATAGGAAGTTGTATCTTCAAAAATATATTTCAGAATTCTCTCTGATCACCATAAAAAAAAACACACACACAACTAAATAAAGAGAAGAAAAAATAAAAATAAATTTTAAAAAATGTGTGTGGGATGATAATTACTGCCAAGAAACTTGACGAATACAATAGCTTAGTGGATAAGAACAAATTTTGGAGTTACCTAAATCTGTCCTGCCTCTTATGAACTGTGTGTCATGAGCTGAATTGTGTACCCCCACCAAAAAAATGTATATGTTTTAACCCATCAGGAGCTCAAAATGTGACTGTATTTGGAGGTAGGGCCTTTAAAGAAGTAACTAAGCTAAAATAGGTCGTATGAGTGGGTCTTCAAGTATCACGTGTCCTCATAAGGAGACAAGATTAGGACATAGACAAACACAGAGGGAGGACAATGCATGGGAAGACAGGGAAGAAGACAGCAATCTGCAATCCAAGGAGAGAGGAGAGAGGCCTTAGAAGAAACCTAGGGGCGCCTGGGTGGTTCAACCTGTTAAACATCTGACTTCAGCTCATGTCATGATCCAGGGGTCCTGGGATGGAGCCCACATCAGGCTCCCCGCACAGCAAAGGGTCTGCTTCTCCCTCTCCCTCTGCCACTCCCCCTGCTTGTGCTCACTCTCTCTCCTCTCTCAAATAAATAAATACATAAATAAATCTTTTTTAATTAAAAATTTAAATTTAAAAAAAAGGAAAAGAAGAAACCTACATTGTAGACACCCTTATCTTGGATTTCTAGCTTCCAGAATTAAGAAAATAAATTTCTGTTGTTTGAGCCACCCAGTCTATGACAGTTATGGCAGCCCTAGTAAACTAATATACTATGTGAGCTTGAATAAATTACTTACATTTTTCTAAAGCTCAGCTTCCTTAGCATAAAATGGGGACAATAATAATGCTTACCCTACAGGGTTGTCGTGAGAATTAAATAATGTTTGTAAAGCTCGTAGCATAGTAATCACCAAATAAATTCTAGGTGTTATAAACTTGAAGATTAAATGACGTTATACATGTTAAAGCACTTAAAACTCTGTCTAGTACACAAAGCTCTAAAAGTATTTTTAACAAATTTTCCATTTTTACTGCATTTTCCTACCTCCAAATTAATGCTTTTTAGACCAGTCTAGCTTATTTGTGCCATAATTAAATTAGATGCAACAGATGTTGACCTACCAAGGAAAGAAATAACTAATCTGATCCAGTCCAGCAAACATTTGCTGAGCACCTATATTTTGTCAAATTTATTTCCAAGTATTTGATAGACTTTGATGTTATATTAAATGCTACCATTTCTTAAAATTTGAGGCTCCGTTATAAAGAGCAATTTATTCTTATATGTTATTTTCTATCAGCCTTGTTAAACCTCTCTAATGAGTTAAAAATTTTACCTTGTAGTTTCTTCTGGATTTTTTTATATTCACAAGCAAACCACATACAAACAATAAGAATTTTGTTTTCTTCTTTCTAAATTTTGTTTTTATAAACAGAACTCTAATTTTAAGAAATCAAATTTATCAATATTTTTCTCTTACTCAGTGTCTTAAGAGACCCCTTCCTTACCTCAAGGTCCAAATGCAGGCCCTCAGGTTCAGGGGTTCTCGGTGGTTGAGTCAGAGGCCTGCTTGTTAAGTGCGCTGCTACCACCCCATCCTGAGTTTCTCTCTTCAAAGTCTCCCAAGATCATTAGCATTCTCCAAGTTTTCCTTACCCTTGCTTGCTTGCATTCTCCCCTGGGCTCTGCATTTTCCTGTGGCCTTTTACGCGTTCCTGGATTCGTAAGCTCCTTCTTGTCCTCAGCTTTTCTTCAAAAGAGGGCGGGGGAGAGTAGTCTGAATTGGGTTATGAGGCCCCCGGGAAGGGTACCTCACCTCAGCCATTGAACTCACTTCGCTGGCCGTGAGTCTGTTCCAAGCTCCGGCTAAGGAGGCATCCGCCAGGCCCCGCCCCGGAGGGCGGGGTCCATGGCATCTCCTGCCCAGTCCGCCCTCGCGCGGAGCCCCGTTCTCTGGGAACTCACCTCCCCGAAACTCAGGGAGGACCCTGTTAGGGTCGCTTTATGGCCCTAGTCTCAGACCTTCCCAGGGGACATGGGGTAGAGTGACAGAAGGCACTCAGCTCGTGGCCCCAGCGATGAGCTTCCCTCCGCCCTATGGGAAACGGTGGCCCCAAAAAGCACTTATAAAGCCCCCTCACCTAAATGCATTAATCAGTTATGGTGACTTCCCACAATACATAGCAACATGCAAATATCGCGGGGAGTACCTCCCCTGTCCCTTGTACGTGTCTTCTCAGGACGCACGCACGCGCGCTGTGTTCCCGCCCTGTGACTCTAGGTGGACAATTCCTGGGGGAGGCTTGCTGACGGGAACGTTCCGGCTCCATGGCTGCCCGACGGCGGGGGACGCGCAGCGGCGGGGCCCGAGGTTCGGTGCACATTGTAGGGGGCGAACGCTGCGCGGCGGCGAGTCTGAAGGGGAACGGGGCCCTCTGCTCTAGCCCCTCCCCTTCCGTCGCCCCCCGACCCGCCCTTGGCTATCAAGCTAGTTTAGGTGCTAAACTTTTTAAATTTCGGTTTTCAGAGCTTTTTGGATTACAGAATTGTGTATAAGGGCTGGTGGACCTGTAGTAACTAACACAGTGCCAGCAGTATTTTAAATACTTAATGTCATCCAATTAAAAAAAATTTATTGAAAGATGCATTATTATTTTATGTGTAACTAGGAAAGGAGAAAATGCTTCCAATTAAAACGTGATTCATTGTTTATATGTCATCCATTGTAAGTGCATCCCAGTTTCAAAGATAGTAAAATTCAGGTCTTAGAATTGATGAGTATTATACTCTGTGTGTTATGTTCTTAAATGCATCCATCCTACAAATGTGTAGGTCCATCCTATAAATTAGGTAGTATTTTGTCATCCTCTGGATTTTACAGTTGGGGCAACGGAGGTACAAAGAGATGAAATAACTTCTACAAGTTTCCACAGCTGTTGGAGACAGGGCTAGGCTCTAAACTAGAGACAGATTCCAGAGCACTCTATTAACCATTATCTCATACCACCTTAGGTAGTTTGAAGATAGGTATTGGGAAAGTTTGGGGGCACAAGTAAACAGAGATAAGCAGTCTGACACTCATGCCTCGGGCTATGGGCTCACAAGAGCCCTGGGGCTCCATTTTATTTTATTTCATTTTATTTTAATTTGGCTAGAATTGTAATTTAGGAAGTGATTTCTGACTATTGTCAAGAACAGTGGCATGGCAGTTATTATTTCTTTGTAAATTTACAAAACCATCTTGAACCATTTCTTTAAAAAGATGATGTTTTTTCAAAGTAGGATTGTGTTCAGTGGGTACTCTTTCTTTTGATTCTTTGCCCATTCTTCGTGCCCATGGCTTCTGTAGCATTAAATGAAGCTGGAAGAGTTCATAATGGCAGCACAGCTATAGAAGATCCTCCTCCTGCTAAGAAGACTCGAAGATGCCAGAGGCAGGGGGTGAAAAAGGAGCCTGTGACTGGAGGAGAGGCCAATAATGACAGGACAGAAGACAAGCAAGGTCAGCTTCAAGTGGTAGGCCAGGAAGGATATGGCCTAGCAGGATTGTCTATGGGAGGGGTGAGGGCAAGGGATGCCTTGTTCTTTCAACTCTTACTTCTTCCTTTCTTGAACATATAATTCTCTATCCTTTGGGCATACCACAGTACAAATCTCCTTTCTCAGAATCTTCAGTTTCATGTAGTTTAGACAGATTGAGACCTGGACAGATCAGGATTGCTTGGGAAGGGTAAAGTTCGTTATGAACTTTATTATAACTTTATTATTATAACTGTTTTTGATTCCCATACAAGTAGCTGTAGTACGTATCTGTCTTCCTTCAGAGTCTGTGAAGACCTTGCTGTTAAAGGGCAAAGTTCCCGTGGACCCCGAGTGCACAGCCAAGGTGGGGAAGGTGAGAGACTCCTTTGCCTGTCGATTTCTCAGAGATCAGATGTTCTTTTGCTACTGGGATTCCTGTCCAGAACACTGCTAGTATTCATTTTAGGAGTCCTCTCCAAAATACTACTAGTGATTGTCTCCAAGGCTAACATATGGGAGTGGGGGAGTTTGGTGTTAATAATCACGGTGTTTTTTAACTTCTGGGGTTGTCATCAGCTTTCCACACCTCATTCTCTTTCTCAGTTAGCAAATTATGCCATTATCAAGGAAGAACCATCTTTGTTCTAATGAGAAACTGTGCTCTGGTATGGCATGAGTTACTGATGAATGTGAAAACGATTTGAAGAATACAGAAGAAAGGCTTCCTTTGGAGCAGGTTTCCTTTAACTGTTAGAATCATTTGTTTTTCTGTAATTACAAAAAAAAGCAACATGTTTTCATTATAGGAATAACACGTTATGTGTAGAAGAACATCCCTTTGCAGTTCTTTCCCTGGAAGGTAGATATTGGTAGTGCTGGAGAATGACACCTTGAGACAATAAAATTTAGAGCATGACTAAGGATCTCATGAGGACTGAGACTATACTAACGTCAGTGTTTTCCTTCTCTCTCTAGGCCCATGTGTACTGTGAAGGGAATGATGTCTATTATGTCATGCTAAATCAGGTAAGGGGAGGAACTGTTCTATGTGTGGGAATTTTTTTCTTGGTACTTACTGATGAGAGTACCCCAGTGCCCGTATCTTTAATTCTGAAGTCCCTGGTACTAGCCTTATAGTAGTCTTCTTACAGCAGTTGCTGGTACCTGTGACCAAGGAAGACATCAGTTTATGTGGCTTCCATTTGTAAACCTCTCTCTTATGTTCGTATTTCTCTTACCATAGACCAACCTTCAGTTCAACAACAACAAGTACTATTTGATTCAGCTGTTAGAAGATGATGCCCAGAGGCACTTCAGCGTTTGGATGAGATGGGGCCGAGGTAATGACTCTTATTATGGATTTTCTGATTTGTCATACGGAAAGGCAGAAACAGGTTAGTGAGTAACCAGAAGATCCTCTGGGTTTAAATTGGTGGAATGGAGGCTTTATAACCTGGGAGGGGCTTGCAAGTGGGAAATAGCGAGCATCTTCATTAGGAAGTTCCCACTGGAAAAACTAAGAGCAGCCTGTTGAGGCTGGGAAGTGTCCTGCATTTGGTCTGCTAATGCTGCTCCGGGACTGTGGCAGTTAGAGGTAACTAATATCAACAGGATCAGTTTCTTGGGCCCATTTACCGTAATTTCCCTCTCCCCTTCCTGCCCATTTGTCAAATACTAAGCAAGGAGACCTTAGAGAGCTGGCTTATTACTTGAGAAAACTCTACTTGGATTGGGAGGCAGGAAACCATCTTATGTGTGGCATTTGCTTTGCAGTTGGGAAAATGGGGCAGCACAGCTTGGTGGCTTGTTCAGGGGACCTCAGCAAAGCCAAGGAAATCTTTCAGAAGAAGTAAGTGCTAAGAAATGAGTACCAAGGGCGCCTGGGTGGCTCAGTCGGTTGAGCAACTGCCTTCGGCTCAGGTCATGATCCTGGAGTCCCGGGATCGAGTCCCTCATCGGGCTCCCTGCTCCGCGGGGGTCTGCTTCTCCCTCTGACTTTCTTCCCTCTCATGCTCTCTCTCTCTACCATTCTCTCTCTCTCTCTCAATAAATAAATAAAAATCTTAAAAAAAAAAAGAAAGAAATGAGTACCAAAAAAATACCATTCTTCTTGGATGTATCTTCTTTAAGAATTTTATAGTAAGTGTGGTTTGGCCTCGATGTTAATGTTATTTCCACCGTGAAATTCTATGACTGGGACACCAAACTGCATCCTTAGTTAATGATTACATCACCTGGAACCTTGAAATTGACTAAAAACAGAAGAATCTAATACACTTAGCACATGACCAACAATTAAGGAAATTTGGGAAAAGTGGATGGGATGAGAATATTCAGTTAGAGTTTTAAAACTTCTTTCACTATGATATGGAGGCAGAGCTTTCTGGTCTCTGGGAATCTTCCAGAGAAAGGGATTAGAAAGGGGTCTTTTGTCTAAAATCTCAAAGGCTTTTGTGGTATTTGGGGGCCTTTGGGAAGCTCAAGAGTCCTTTTTTCCCATTTTTTGTTCCCATTGACTCCAGAGCTTTTTTTGTTTTCATTCAGGGTCCTAATTTAGAATCCAGATTTTTGGGAAGTCAGATATAAGAGTTCTAAGAAATAGTTGGGGGAAAAAAAGAAATCGTTTGGAGATGTTCTAAAGAAACAATTAGAAGCCCATTCCTAGTAGTAGACCCTTATTTGTAAGATTTTCTCACTATTGTGGATCCCACAGATTCCTTGACAAAACAAAAAACAATTGGGAGGATCGTGAGAAGTTTGAGAAGGTGCCTGGAAAATATGATATGCTAGAAATGGACTATACCACCAATACTCAGGTAAACTCTGGCTATACATTTGGGGAGAAAACTGCTTCCTCTGAACCAAGGTGAAGTCTAGCAGAATGGCTTAGATCAGGTCCCAGACTAGAACAGATCAGGGTATCTTTTTTTTTTTTTTTAAAGATTTTATTTATTTATTTGAGAGAGAGAGAATGAGAGAGAGAGAGCACATGAGAGGGGGGAGGGTCAGAGGGAGAAGCAGACTCCCCGCCGAGCAGGGAGCCCGATGCGGGACTCGATCCCGGGACTCCAGGATCATGACCTGAGCCGAAGGCAGTGGCTTAACCAACTGAGCCACCCAGGCGCCCAGATCAGGGTATCTTGCGTCTTGCTATTTCCCACCTAAGTAAAGGTAACAGTTCCCTCAGGGGCAACTTTCACAGATCTTAGTAATCTTGAAGGGACTTTAGATTAAAGATAGAATATGCTTTCTAGTCTCTATTATTTATTTATTTATTTTTAATTTTAAAGATTTTATTTATTTATTTGACAGAAAGAGACACAGCAAGAGAGGGAACACAAGCAGGGTGGGAGAGGGAGAGGCGGGCTTCCCGCCGAGCAGGGAGCCCGATGCGGGGCTCGATCCCAGGACCCTGGGATCACGACCCGAGCTGAAGGCAGATGCTTAACGGCTGAGCCACTCAGGCGCACCTAGTCTCTATTATTTAATACAGTTCTTTTCTTTGGTCCTATTTCCAGAAGTTTAGTGTATGGATCAAGAGAGGAGTAATATATAGTCACACTGATGAAACGGCACTTAAAGTTGTCTTCACTTCTGGTTATATACCACATTTTGAAAAAGTTAATTTCAACAAATTGAATTGCAACCAGGATGCTGAAAACTGTCACCTACAGTATCGGGGAAATGTAAAAATCTTAGTCTTTTTAAGATGAGAAGATCTGAGACATAGTAGCTGTCTTTACATACTTAACAACACATTAGGAGAGCCTTTTAGACTTGTTCCAGGAGTTTAACTATGGGAGGCACATGGAGGACCTGAAGGTGGAATCACATCAAGTACTCTAACTAGGTTAACATGGAATGAGCCTGTGTTCAAGCAGGAGTTGATTGGTGTTCACCGGCCAGGGATATTGTAGAGCCAGCCCTTGCAGGGACCTTAAAATAGATCCTTCCAGATTTTGTAATTCCTTTTTTTTTTTGGCTGTAGAGTGAAGAAGAATCAAAAAAGGAATCTCTCAGCTCCCCTTTGAAACCAGAATCACAGCTAGATCTTCGTGTGCAGGAGCTGATAGAGTTGATCTGTAATGTCCAGGCCATGGAAGAGATGATGGTAGAAATGAAATATGACACCAAGAAAGCCCCACTCGGTAGGACTTCAGATTCTATCCCACATTCTCTCTTTGTATTTCCTAGTTCCTTTAATAGGATATTTCATCACCTTCATGATTTAAAGCTTGCTAATATTGTGAATGAAAAAAAAGGAGATCTGGGGTGAGAGGTAGTGTGGGGGAGGAGAAGCTGTTTTGAGAGTTGAAAGGTGAGAGTCTTTGTCGGGTAGGCACATGAGTACAGTTTTTGGGATAGAACCCTAGTTGTGGGGTCTGATGATCTCTGGCTGGGCCTGCAGGGAAGCTGACAGTGGCACAAATCAAGGCAGGCTACCAATCTCTTAAGAAGATTGAGGACTGTATTCGGGCTGGCCAGCATGGACGAGCTCTCATGGAAGCTTGCAATGAATTCTACACCAGAATCCCACATGACTTTGGGTAAGGCCTGTGCTGTTACTTCTCTTTGGTCTTCTACCTAACTATATCCATCTACATCACTCTAGCAACTATAGTCTTTTTACTCTCATTTCTAATGAAATGATCATGTTGGATAGACACAGAGCCAAAATGATTTATAGATAGCCTATGTAGTCAACTTACAAGTTTGGGATGCACTCTCCTGGCCTGATTATAACCATAGTTTCTGACCAAGTAGAAGTTACCAAGAGAAAATATTTGGTCTAGATATCCAACCAACAAGTAAAATAGCTTCAGGCATAAAACTCCGTATTTCCTATTCAAATGATAGTAGGCATATAAAATACATTTTATCTTTGTTGATTCTATATTCTGATGCTTATTCTTGTTTTTATTTTTTTTATTGCTTTATAGAGCTCTGTGACCTAAAAATAACCCTGAGTAGTCAGCAGGTTTACTTCTGTTTCTAGGCAGTACTATATCCAAGCTGCTCCTTATTGATGTTGATATATCTTACTTAAAAAACAAGATTTGGCTATTATCAAAAACAAGGTATAACAAGGGTTGGAGAGGATGTGGAGGAAAGGGAACTCTTATATACTACTGGTAGAATTGTAAACTAGCACAGCCACTATAGGAAACAGTAGGGAGATTCCTTAAAGAATTAAGACTAGAACTACCATATGACCCAGCCATTCCACTTCTGGATATTTATCTGAAAAATATGAAAACACAAATTCGAAAAGATATGCATCCCTTTGTTCATTGCAGCATTATTTACAGTAGCCAAGATATGGAAACAACCTAAGTGTTCATTACAGATGAATGGATAAAGAAGTGGTGTGTGTGTATATATATATATATATACATATATATATATATATATATATATAATGGAATATTACTCAGCCATAAAAAAGACTGAAGTCTTGCCATTTGCAACAACGTGGTTGGATGGATCTTGATGGTATTATGCTAAGCAAAATAAGCCAACAGAAAAAAACAAATACCATATGACTTCACTCATGTGGATTCTAAAAAAACAAAACAAAAATTCATAGGGGCACCTGGGTGGCTTAGTCATCAAGCGTCTGCCTTCGGCTCAGGTCATGATCCCAGGGTCCTGGGATCAAGTCCCACATCGGGCTCCCTGCTCCGTGGGGAGCCTGCTTCTCCCTCTCCCACTCCGCCTGCTTGTGTTCCCTCTCCCACTGTCTCTCTCTGTCAAATAAATAAATAAAATCTTAAAAAAAAAATCATAGATACAGAGAACAGACAGGAAAGGGGTTGGGGGTGAGTGAAATGGGTGAAGGGGGTCAACTGTATGGTGAGGGACAGTAACTGAACTTGCAGTGATCGTTTTCAAAATTATAAAGCTGTGTATATAGGTATATTAAGGGAACCCATAAAAAAGAATTTCATTTCTAGTCTCAGATGTCAAAATCTATACAGTGTGTTTGTTTTATCTTTAGTCTGTTACTTTTAGTCATGTGCCTTTGGCCACCCATTAGAGAACTGATTATGGATTATATCTCTGTCCTTAGACTCTGTACCCCTCCATTAATCCGGACAGAGAAAGAACTATCAGACAAAGTCCAACTACTAGAGGTGAGACATGTGTGGATTGGGAAGTATTACTCTCTGGTTCCAAGTCCCTACACACTGATCCTGTATCTCATCTTGCCAGGCTTTGGGAGACATTGAAATTGCCATTAAGCTGGTGAAGACAGAGCTGCAAAGCCTAGAACACCCACTCGACCAACACTATAGAAAACTACATTGTGCCTTGCGCCCTCTAGACCATGAAAGTTATGAGTTCAAAGTAAGAAAAATGATCATTTATTTTCCTACCTTTAAGACCCATCCTCTTAACATCACTGTTCTGTGGCTACTTCTGGTTAAAAACAAGCTTTTTTTTTTTTTTTTTTTTTTTTTGTGAGCAGGAAGAAAGGTTTATTGAGTGATAGTACAAAGCTCCCGAAGAAAGAAGGGACCTGAGAGGGTTGCCCAAGAGCAAACTTTTATATAGAGCTACCAGGAATGGGAGAAGGTAGAGCTCTTTCTCACTGTCTTGTGAGACCATTAGGGAGCAGAAAGTCTGCCAGTTTTTACCAGAAGCCCTGAGGTTCTTCAGCTCAGTCTGGTCTCTTGGTAGAGTCCATACCAGCCATTTCTTTCTTTTCACAGGTGATTTCCCAGTACCTGCAGTCTACTCATGCTCCCACACACACAGACTATACCATGACCTTACTGGATGTTTTTGAAGTGGAGAAGGAGGGTGAAAAAGAAGCCTTCAGAGAGGACCTTCATAACAGGTTCAGTTTAGCTTTGGGTTTGGGAAGACATTCCCTTGCCTGAAGTGCAGTTATGGGACTTCCAGAAAATGGCTTTTTTATGCTTCTGGCCTATCTCTGCTGGAGAGCAAGAGAGTACCATAATAGTGGCTTTTCCCTAGGATGCTGCTGTGGCATGGTTCCAGGCTTAGTAACTGGGTGGGAATCCTGAGCCACGGGCTTCGAATTGCCCCACCTGAGGCTCCCATCACAGGTTATATGGTGAGTAGAAATTGAATCCTGGAAGGAGGCACAAGGATAAAGGATACAATAATTTTCTCAGTCCTTCTCCCCGCCCCCCCCGTTTTTTTTTTTTAGATTAGGATTCGGTTGTACCCTTCCCAAGAATTAAACCAGCTCACTGATAACCCTGACATATTTTTTTTTCACACCCTGACATTTCTTACTATGTCCCTCTTTCTTTAAATTCCTAAAGATATCCCTTCTGCCCCCTCAGAAAGCAGAGACTCACCAATACACCTGCTTCTCTGGAAAAGACTTGCAGGGGGAAATGGAGAAATGTCTATAATGTGTTTAAGATCATGGAAACACAGGGTCAGTGATACGGGCCTCCTTTCTAACACAGTGGATTAAGTTTGTTTATATATTTCAGTTTGGGAAAGGAATCTACTTTGCCGACATGTCTTCTAAGAGTGCCAATTACTGCTTTGCTTCTCGAGTAAAGGATACTGGACTGCTGCTTTTATCAGAGGTAAGATGAACATATTTATGATCTTTAGCTTATTATTAGTTCATGTTTTTCCAGAGAGAAAAGTTTGACTCCAGAACCAAGAGGTTCACCTGGGAGAACTTGAGAGGGGAGCCAAGGGCAATTTCCATTCCATTCCTCTGCAGGAGGAGGGGAAGAAAGTACCGATGGGATTTTTCTGTTTGACCTTAGAGCCATCCGGTTCTCAGTAGGATGTGGGTGTTTAAAGATCTTTTGCTTTGCAGGTCGCTCTGGGTCAGTGTAATGAGCTACTGGAGGCCAATCCTGAGGCAGAAAGATTACTTCAGGGCAAACACAGCACCAAGGGACTGGGCAAGATGGCTCCCAGTCCTGCCTCCTTCATCACCCTGTGAGTACTCAGAGCCTATAAGGCCAGAAAACTTCTTTTGGCCAGATAAGACTCTCTACTTTCTATATTCTGACTTCTGACCCAGAAGCAGATGTTGACACACTTTTTTCCATTTGGCAGGAATGGGAGTACGGTACCCTTAGGACCAGCAAGTGATACAGGAATTCTGAATCCAGAGGGTTATACCCTCAACTACAATGAATTTATTGTCTATAACCCCAACCAGGTCCTTATGCGGTACCTTCTAAAGGTTCAGTTTAATTTCCTGGAGCTGTGGTGAATGTCAATATTAAATAAACCAGATAGGTCTGATCTTCAAAGAAGAAAATAGGCAAGGTTTTACTTTTGAATTTTCTGATCTTGAATGTAATAAAAATAGCACAAATCTACCACTGGCTTCTTTGGGCTTTATTTCTCCAACCACATATTTCTTCTCATGTTTGTACTTCATTTTCAGGGCAGGAAGTACGCATTGCTCCATGTACCCCACAGCTAGCTGCAAGTTACTCAGGACCCTGTCCCTTCACAGCGGAACAGCCTCTGTGCATTGAAGGATGCTAATGGAGACTGATGCTTTTCCCCATTTAAGTCAGTTTTTCTGCAATCTAGAATTTGTTGGGTATTATTACAAGAAGGGTAGAGACAACAGAAGCTGCATTGTTCCCTTGCCCCCATCCAAATCTTCTAACTTGCCTTTTGACCCTGTTTACCAACTGCAGACCAGGTCTCCCACCACTTATCCTAGGGTTCAGCAGATGTCCAAAAATCTGGAAGCACTTAGAGGACTTGTCACTAACCCTAAATACATCTCAGGGAGGAAAGGAGAGAAATTGAATGAGTTTTGACATGCCCTACTCCACCTAAGAAGTACCAAAGTCCAGGTCAGATCCAAAGACTTCCTGATTATTTGTAAACACATGCAACACAAATACACGTACGTACACACACACACACACAGGTACACCATACTTCCTTAGATAACAGTAAAGGTTATTTAAATGAAAACAGTAGCGTGTAACTTTTTAGAGACCAGATTACCAATATCTATCAAAATTTAAAATATACCCTTTGACCTAAAAACTACAGAGGTACTTGTCTGTATAGCGGATGTCAGTGCAGCATTGTTATATGCAAAGATCCTAGATAAGGAACTAGTTAAATATACCCACTCACTGAGATATTGTGCTGCTGTTAAAACTAGACTACACACTTCTCCAAAAAGTAGAAGAGAATACTTCCCAACTCATTCTATCAGGCAAGAGGAAACCAAAACCAGATAAAGATACCTCCAGGAAAGAAAACTATAGACCAATGTCCCTTAAGAATACATATGTGCAATAAAATGCTACCAAGCCTAAACCAGTAACGTAAAAAGAATTATACACCATCACCAAGTGAGATTTAGCAAAGGAACGTGAGGTTGGTTCAACATATGAAAATCCATCTGTGTAGGACAAAAGTCACATGACTATCTTATTGGATGCAGAAAAGGCATTTGGCAAAATCCAGCACCCTTTCATGATAAACATTCAGCAAAGAATGGAAGGGAACTTCTTCAACCTGATAAAGGACATCTGTGAGAAACCCACAGAAAGACTGAAGTGGATGAATGACTCCATACATTTTGAAAATGAGGAAGAAGGGATAAATAATCCTTTCAGAAGGATTTCAATTAATGTAGAAGGCTTGAGGGAAATAAATCTTTAGAAAACCACAGTAATGGGGCGCCTGGGTGGCTCAGTCAGTTGAGCATCTGACTCTTGAATTTCGGCTCCGGTCATGCATGATCTCAGGGTCGTGAGACTGAGCCCTGCATCCAACTCTGCACAGAGCATGGAGCCTGCTCGGGAATAATTGCTATAATCAAGATCAATGGATGAATGCTGAAATTAGTGGAACAGGATAACTTTCATAGTCTCAAAAAACCTACCTCAAGATTTACCGATTACTGTGGTAATTTTAACATAGCATAAATTCTTCGCTGACTCTCCCTCTACGAGGTTTAGTCTTCCTCCTCCTAAGTGGGGGCTGGGCTTAGTGACTTGTTTCTAACAAAGTATGGAAAAATAACAGTAAAAAACAAAAACCACCTTGCCCTTAAAAGTGATCAAAATTGGGGCGCCTGGGTGGCTCAGTTGGTTGAGCGTGTGCCTTCGGCTCAGGTCATGATCCCAGGGTCCTGGATGGAGCCCCACATGGGGCTCCCTGCTCAGCGGGGAGCCTGTTTCTCCCTCTCCCTCTGCCATCCCCCCTTCCCCCCCCCCGCCAACTTGTGCTCTCTGGCTCTCTCTCTCTGTCAAATAAATAAAATCTTAAAAAAACAAAAACAACGATCTCAGATGTTTAAACTACAACCTAAATTAATTTTCCCTTCAACTCCCTTGGACACATATTTACTTTTACCTAGAGTCTCTTCTTAATTGTCACTCACAGCAATTATACTATGACCTTGCTGTACACCTGCAAGATAAGAAAGACAGAAAAAAACCCTTCAAGAGGGCCTGGCCAACAAGGCTGAGTCTATTGAGCAAAGGTCAAGTTAACCTTTTCTTAAATTTCTCCATCCCCATTCCTCCAGCCTTAGATGAGGTGCTTTTGTAGAATTTTTAGAGCATAGAAGACAGACATCTAGGGCTTCCTCCTGTCCTTGGCCCATGCTCTCAGGGAAGCAAAAGGTAAAAAGATTGAAACCAGCAACTTTTAGGATAATGCCATGCCATGGTTCTCTGTAGCATTTCTGGGTAGTATTATAAATCATAAACTTCAAATAAACTTAATTTGGATTCTGGTCACAAGGTATGTGGAGGAGGTGGTCTAGAAGGTATTTTTAGAGCCCTTGCATGAGACACATGAGAAAATACAGAAGCATGACCTATGATTAAGACATCAGCTGATGGCATTTCTTATATATTTATCCTCTGGCTGAGGGAGACGGTGGGGCACTGATAAAAATAAGGAAAAAAAAAAAAAAGGAAAAAGTCCCTCAGGTGATTTGTCCATGAAAACCTGTTACCAGGGCAAAGTGAGAACAAAACTCAGTACCCCTCAACAACCCAATTCCTCAGAACTCATTTCTAGATCAGAGTGCAGTGGTATTTCTCTGAGAGAACCCTACCATCTTAGGACAAAATCTTGTAAGGCTTATGATATACAAGTCCTTAAATTCTTGGACATAGAAGACCTTTAACCTTTCCCTAACCCTTAGAAAGAGCCTCAGGCAACTTCCTCTCCCATAAGATAGAATTACAGGAAAATAAGTTTCGAGAACTTAAAAGGATCACAGTCCATGGTGAGTCCATGGGTAGGATTGTTCCATCTCTCCATGCATTTTAATCTTTGTGAACTTCAATTTGAGAGCTACACTTCTGTGGTTTCTTCCAGTAATGCAAATTACTATATTGACAAACGTGCAAGTCAAGTGGCTGGTGCTTTTCGGTCAGAGGCTGTGAAAGCCAGGAGTCTGGTTCTACTCAGCGCCCTGGCTTCTCGGCTCATCGGGGCAGTTAGTTCTGCACAGAAGAGGCTGTTTCTATGGGAGGAACCTAATGTTCTCTCTAAATGCCCTGCCTGGGGGGCACTGCCAACCCACACTTCCTTCTCTTATTCTTTCTTGACCAAGTGAGACATCTTCAGCGCTCTGTTCCAACTAAGCGCTGGCCAACATCACTCATTCCTCCCCCTGCCAGGAATGGCGACTCAGGACCCTCAGGCCAGCAAATGACATAAGATTTCTAAAGCCTGGTTTCAAAGATTATCTATTAAAGAGCTGGTTCTCTTTCTTGAGGTTCTAGTAAGGATTGATGTTAAATCAGAAAAGAAACATGAGAACATCCATATTCTTCTTGATCCACATCCACATCAGAACACAGGCAGGACTGCACTGGAGATTATCTGACACTTTATTTTAAACATTTAATCAAGAAAGTAGCCACTGGTATCTTCCGGCTTTGCATCTCTAGCACAAGTGGGTGGTGCATCTTCACTCCCAGGACAGAAAGTACACATTGCCCAGTGTGTCTCCCACCACAAGCTGCAGCGCAGAGCTGGGGCCCAGCCAAGGTTCCAGGCAGCTGACAGCCGCCTCGCACTGGAACAGACCCAGCTACAATGGGGAACGAAAGACTGCAAGATGAGGGCTACAAGCCTAGGGCCTCCTTATGAACTTGTTTTTCTCTCGCAGCAATGCCTTTTATTTAGAAACAGGTTAGTTGCACATGACAGCAAGGATAGGAGAAAACAATTTTGCTCTTTTGTACATTCTTTGCCCAAGTTTGCTCTCTGTGGCATCCCTTTACCCTCCTTACACATGTACACACTTACCAGCTGCATACTGGGTCTCTCCCACAGTTTAACATCTCTGTCCTTTGAAGCTGTCACCAGCAACCCAGGCAGCACATGGAGGGCTGTGACAGAGCCCGAGTGAATCTTGGAGGGGAAGAAGGGATGCAGTGAGCTTTCAGTGGGCCCTCCTCGGTCAAGGAAGCATCCACCTGTCAGACCGAGAGTCTCCTCCCCTCTGTTTGTGACCCATCCCTCCAACTCACCTTTCTGCGCTGCTGAGTCGCCAGCCGTGGGGGTGGGGACCAGCCACCTGTGCTGCCGTCATTCACAGATGAGGCTGTCTCTGGAGTTGGGGTTTCAGGCACTTCTGTTTTCTGCCAGAGGTTGCCTGTCTCCCATTCTCCTTCAGGGGTACACTTGGCGAGTTTCCATAGCATCCCATCAGAGCTGGCACACAAAAACGAGGACTCTGCCGTTTCAAGCACAGAGCTTAGAGCTGGGTTTCCGGCTTCATAAGACCCACCATTCCCTACAAGGCATCTCCAGACTCTGTGGGTCCTCCCATCCCACTCACCAGATTCCGGTTTGGCCTGGGTTACCAACACGAAGGTCCCAGTAGGATTCTCCAAGTCCAGCTGAAACTCAAGTTTCTCTTCAAAGTCCCCTGACTCCTTCTGCCTCTACGAAAGAGTGGCCCATTCTGTTTAGCCTCGTCATAGCACCTGACCCTACCCAGCCAAAGCAACGGTTTCAGCTCTCAGCTGCTCAATTCCTTAACTGTAATTCAGACACAGTAAAGAGTGTGAATCTTTTTTTTTTAAAGATTTTATTTATTTATTGTCAGAGAGAGAGAGATTGAGAAAGCACACAAGCAGGGGAAGTGGCAGGCAGAGGGAGAAGCAGGCTCCCCACTGAGCAAGAAGCCCAGAACTCGATCCTGGGACCTGGGATCATGACCAGAGCCAAAGGCAGACGCTTAACCCACTGAGCCAGCCAGGCGTCCCTAAGTGCACGCATCTTAAATGTACATCTCGAAGAACTTTTCCATATATATATACATCCATGCAATCACTGCCCAGGTCAACATGTAGAACATCTCCATCACCCTAGAAACGTGCCTTCATGACCCTTCCCAGTCAATACCAGAGCACCCCCACCCCCAGAGCTAACAATACTCTGAGTTGTGTCACCATATATTAGCTCTGCTTCTTTAACTTTATTTGAATGAAATCATGTAGTAAGTACTCTTTTGTATCTGGCTTCTTTCACCCAACGTAACATCTACGAGATGTGTCTATATTGTTCCAGACTCTAGTACTCGCAGTGGCAAGACGAGAGACATGAGAAAAAAATGCAATTAAGGAAACTTCTACGTTGATGGTTTCCCATGATTTTTTTTAAACACTGGAATCCTTTTTTTATCAATAAAATCTTATAGGGAAGCTGAAACCCGCTATAGAATGCTCTTAAGTAGAGCTGCTCCGGTTGACAGAAGAGAAAGGAATTTGCAACCAGTGCCCTTCCCTTCCTCTTACCCTCAATCATGGCCCCAGGGTTTTAAAAGTACTGGCCCTGGACCAATGTTGTAACACACACTCACATAGGACTTACTAAGAAAAAAAGGCCTCCAGGTTCCACTGGCTGCAGGACAAACACACCATAGTCTTGATGGGTGGACAACAACATAGCACATTCTGAACAGTGGCTGCTCCTGGTTTACAAGAAAGAAAGAGGCTGAACCCATGAACATCTCTCTGTAAGACCCCAGTGTTTTGTTCTAAGTTAGACCCAAGTTCATAACCCACTTTGCCTTTTTCTGTGGCCTGAGAGGAAACAGCTTTTTGGATCCTACCAGATTACAGAAGGAGCATCCCCTGGCTTCATGCACTGTAACTGCAAACCCGCATCGGCCAAGAGGAGGGAGTGACCGTCTGGAGCCAGGGCCACACCTGTCAGGAACCCTAAGTCCTCCTGCAGAACTCGGTTCAGGTGAAGACTGCAACTCACAAAAGGTACAAGGGCAAAGAAAGATCCTATTTTAGTCCGCCTCTCTCAGGCCCCTCGGCTCCCCATGAATTCCTCAGGAGCGAAGTACAGAACACAATCAATGACCTTCCCTACAAATTCTCTTCCTCTTTCTGTTTTTCTTCTATCAGTATTCATTATCACCATCCCCTTACCTGCTCAAACGAGGAATCTCTTACCTTCTTGTCTTTTCCTTCCCTCCTGACCTCCAACTGATCAATAAGCACTGTGGATTCTACTTGCCAACACATGCCTAAATCTCTATTCCTCCTTCTCATCTCCCTGCCTGGCTCGGGGCCCACACTATGTCTTCCCTGAACTAGAGCAATGCTATGAAGGTGGTCTCCCTGCCTCTAAAATCTCTCTACTACTGTCCATCTTCCATACTGCCACTGGAGTCCTCTTCCTAAAGTGTAGATAATTATTCTCAAAATCCTTAACACTATGCCCTCTATAGCCTGCCCCCAGTTTATCTTTTCAATCCAATTCCCCCCCCCCCCTGCCCCCACTCTCACCAAGAACCCAACTACTTAGCTGTGCCCAGAATATACCATGCACTCTCATGCCTCCCTGCCTTTGGTTAATACCAATTCCTCTTCCTGAAACACCATTCCCTTCCCTTATGGGTCCAGAAAAGTCCTACTCATCCTTAAAGCCCAACCTCAAATAGCAACTCTTTTTATAAATTTCTCAAATTCTGGGAGTTATATAGACCTCTCTCTTCATTACAGCACTAATCACTCTGCTGATTGCTGGTGGTTTACTTAAGTGCATATTCCTCTACCATGCTTCCTAAATTAAAAGGTAATTTCAATCTGGTTCACACAGCCTGGCTCAGAGCTATGGCATAAAGGAAGCACTTCATAATTATTATTTATTTTGGGGAGTCAAAAACAATTTCCCAAGGACTTTTTCCCACTTAACTAACATCCTATTGACCTAGTTCAGAAGTAGAGGTGGAGTGATTTGCACAAAATCCGGGGTATAGGGAGACCATCTACGTATCACATTAACCCAGCTGCCCCATCTCACCTGAAATTTCTGGGTGTCGAACCTTCCTGCAGTTCCACTTGCCACTCGCTGACCTTTTCATCAGCGCTGAGAACAATCAAGGTGTGTGCCGAGTACCACACCAGAGCACTGATGTGGCCCGGAGCCTTGTGAGCGTAACAAGTCCATCTCAGTCCTCCTGAGGAGCCAGGATTAACCCCCTTTCCCCTCCCAGCCATCTGTGAACATACCAGTCCACGCACAGCTGGGGCAGAAGTCACACAGACAAGCACCGAGGTTGCCCCAACTCACCTGTGCTGTGGCCACAGCCTTAGCTTCATGCCACAGGGTTAGTTCCCCAGTTCGATTCCCAGACGCTGCCACGGAACCATCTGGGGCCCACGCCACAGCAGTGATGGCTGCAGGACTCCTGGGCGTATATGTGTCATCTGGAGAAGGAAGGAAGTGATGCATTAGAAGCTGGGCCACCACTGAGACATGAGAGGAGATGCCAGGCCACCCTTGACCTTCATGGCCCCAGTAACACACCCCTCTTTCATACGTTGCCTCTCTCCATGCCTCACTCACCTGCTTCCTCAGGGACCTGCCAGAGCCGGACGGAACCATCCTCTGAGGCGGTCAACAGGAGGCCTGAGGTCTCCGAAACTGCGGCTGCACTGATTGAGCCCCTGTGTCCCAGGAGGGTGTGTGTTTGAAACACCTAGGAGGAGAGGATGGAGGTGGGACGACAGGGGGTCAAGGCCACAGGAGGCTGTCCCGCTCTGCCCTCTCCACTCCGTCCACCCCAGTCCTTTCAGGGAACTCACCAAGAGTGGATGCCACAGCCGTGCGGCCCCATCCAGCCCAACAGTCACCACCAGAAGCTCTGACCCAGGCTGCCCAGCTGATAAGGCACAGAGACGAAGTGAGAAGGAGAGAAGCGGGGGGTGGGGGTTGGGGGAGAAGGGAAGAAAAGGGAGCTGACGTTTCCCTACCTGCCCGGGGCTCCAGGGCAGCTGCACAGTGGCTGATCGGTCCCGAGTGAGCAGGGATGCTCGTCAGCTCCACGCCCTGATGGTCCCACACTTTCAAGGTCCCATCTCGGCCCACAGACACCACGTGTTCTTCCTGCCCCAGAGCACGGGATCAGAGCAGAGTTGCACTGAGCAGGACGTAGGGAGTATGACTCCTACCACTGAGGTGAGGGCTGAGCACTAAAGGCTTAGGAGATGTCCAAGAGAGCAGAGAACCCAGGGACACAGGCTGGGTGGCTCACGACTGCAATCCTCCACGAGGTCCGGGTACCGAGCTGCCCTCTCCCTCCCCTCACTCCAACCCTCCGTCTCAACACCCTCATCCTGCTCTAATCCAGGCCCGGGCATCTCATTCTTTATACTGCTTTTGCCTTTGAGATTAGATACCCAATGCACCCAGGGTCCCAAAGCCTCCTTAGCCCTCCCAGGGCCCCCAGTGAGCTCTGCACCGCCTCCTCACCACGGCCACCACGGCGCTCACGGCACTCTGATGACCTAGGAACTGGCCAAGCTGCTGTTGCCGTTCTGGGTCCCACAGCCCCACAGAGCCGTCACTGGAACAGGAGACCTGCATAGTCAGAGGTTAGAGGAGTGGGATTATCAGCAGGCCTCCAGCATTTCGGTAGGTTTATAATGTGGGGGGGGGGGGATTAAGGCTTATGATTAAAAACATAGGCTGTCCTTGGGCGCCTGGGTGGCTCAGTTGGTTAAGCGACTGCCTTCGGCTCAGGTCATGATCCTGGAGTCTCGGGATGGAGTCCCACATCGGGCTCCCTGCTCAGCGGGGAGTCTGCTTCTCCCTCTGACCCTCTTCCCTCTCGTGCTCTCTATCTCTCATTCTCTCTCTCTCAAATAAATAAAATCTTAAAAAAATAAAAAATAAAAACATAGGCTGTCCTGGGTTCAAATCCTAGCTCCACCATTCTTTACTTTATGACCTGTGGCAAGTTCATCTCTCTGGGCCTTATAAGGATTCTCATCCAGTCAATGAGGATAATAACACTGTAGCTATTTGATACGGCTGCTGTGGGGCTGGAACACCTACATGAAGGACTGCCTGGTACATATTGAGCACTGCATAAAGAGTGGCTATTGTCCTTGTTATTGTCAGGGCGCCTGGGTGGCTCAGTCATTAAGCGTCTGCCTTCAGCTCAGGTCATGATCCCAGGGTCCTGGGATCAAGTCCCACATCGGGCTCCCTGCTCTGCGGGAAGCCTGCTTCTCCCTCTCCCACTCCCCCTGCTTGTGTTCCTGCTCTGGCTATGTCTCTCTCTGTCAAATAAATAAATAAAATCTTAAAAAAAAAAAAAAAATACTGTCAGTCAACAAACCCAGACAAAGGTGAACAGTCTGCAATGCCAAGGAAAGATCCGGCTACCAAGAAGGCAGGGGTAGAGAGCAGACTATGACAACTCTAGTCAACTGATTCTCACTCCTTTCTCATCTCTTCTTAAGAAGTGTGGGGACTGTGCACTGGGAAACTAGGCTTCACCAATCTTGAATGCATAATTTGAGGGTTGGTTTTTTTTTTGCCTTAGGACCAAAGAAATCACAGCAGTAGGCTCTAACTGCAGGGAGGGTACCCTAAACCGTTGGGGAGACAGTTCTGTATTCTTGTTAAGAGTGTAGGCTTTCTTATATTTAGTGTTTCAGCCTCATCACTTACATGACCTTGGAAATGTTCTTTAATCTATCTGAGCTCAAGATTCTTGTCTGTGAAACAGAGATAGTAGTACTGTCTGCCTTACAGGGAGTTGTAAAGACTAAATGAGGCAAGACATATGAAGAGCTTAGTTCAATGCCTGGCACATACTAAGTGCTCAATAAATGTCAGCTATTACTATTACTATAAATGGGTGTCAGAAACAGGATGACATGGGCAGTGTGGTCCTCCCCCAGGAACCCTGCTGAGCTCTGCCCACCCCCACCCCTTCCCTTACCAGTCGGTTGTCTTTGGTCCAGGCACAGCCAGTGACCCAGTCACGGTGACAAGCAGAGAAGGAGCAAATCAGAACAGGGGCTTTGGGCATCCGCACATCCCAGCAGAAGAGATTCTGGATAGGTCCCAAGAGAGGGAGCAATCAGGACCATAGGAGGGAGGTAGGAACATCAGGGCCATTTCCAGCAAGAAATTTTAAGGGAAAAGGGAGTATCAAGGAAGGGATGGTGGACAGAAGCAGCTTAGGAGGTGTGGCAAACCAAAATGCCTCAGAAGCCACGGGAAATGGACTGTTGAGGAATCCAGGACCCAGAGGGGCTGTGGGCTCAAGGTGGGAAGACCTCCGTGGCTCACCCGGTCCCTGCCCCCAGTGGCCAGCCTGCCTCCATCGGTGCTGAAGCTACAGCAGCTTACGGCAGCCTCATGTTCCCGGAGCTCAGTGCCACAGGGGAAGTCTTCTGCTTTCTGTGCCAGTGTCAGCAACTGCCTTGGCCAGAGGCGCACTGTGAAATCTTCTGCATTGGAAAGAGGGAGAAAGGAAGAGTCCCTGAAAGAGGAAGTGAGACGGGACCCCAAGGACAAAGGCAATCACAGGTGAGCACGATATTCGACGACAGCGAGTCACAGGCTGTGGACAATCTGAGTGACAAGGGTCAGTCATCATATGAGGTCACGGGACAGGGACACCAGGCACTCCCAGCTCTGGCTCTTCAGCTGTCTAACTCCCTGCTACACCTCCAGACCCTCCTCTTCTCAAGTGACCACTATCACTTGGACCAAGTATCCTACCTAGAGAGGACTAAGACCACTCTGCATTTTCACCTCAAAATCTCTCCCCTCAACGTAAGGGAAACCCAGCCCTATACACAGCAAAGTCTCCACCTGGGCAGAAACTCAGAGGATTACAGGGATTACAAAGAGGTCCCCGAATCAGGATTTGGAAACAAGAAGAAACAGTCCAGACTGATGATGCAAGAGAAATGCATTTAAAAGCACTTTGAAAGTTGTAAAAATAATTACGTGTGTTTCCTGTACACATACACATATAAATGGAGGAAAGGTATGAGCATATTTAAAAGGAAGCTGCCCACTGCCCAGCAGTACCTGAAGCAGAAGCCAGGAGTTCTTTGGAGGTGGCCAGTCCCAACACGGGCTTCTGGTATCTGGACAAGAGCCAGAGGGACTGAAGGGAACTTTCCTGGAGAGCCCAGCCTCGCAGGGACCCGTCTTCTGCACCGCTCACCAACACCTTAGGGCTTAGCCAGACCAGTGCAGACACTGCTACATCTAGTGCTTGACACTGAGCCCCCTGGGGACCTAGAGCATGTGGAAGAAACAAAGAGCGGGACACGTGGAAAGGGAGTTCAGGGTGGGGAGGCTCTTTCCAAAGGCTCAAACACCCCATCCCCTCTCCAGTACCTGAAGTGATTTTGTAGATCCTGATGCCATCTGCTCGGTACCCAACGGCCACCCGATCACCATCTGGGCTGAGAGCCACAGAGAGGGCAGGAGAGAGAGAGAGGGAATCTAGGCACCCCCGGGGCCGACCTAGAGATCCAGACCACACCTGAACCTGAGGGCCAAGAACAGGACTTAAAAACATACCACTTCCACCCCCAGAGTGAGAGCCACCCCCATTAAAGTCCTCCTCCCCCGTAAAGTCCTCGCCCCTCTTCTCCTGAGGGCGGCCCATGCATACACTGCACCCCTCTCCCTGCAGCTTGCACCAGCGAAGCTCCTCCACACTCTCCCCCACAAAGGCTCCACCCTCACCCAAATAGGCCTTTCCTCCCCCCTCCTCCTAACCTACCACCAGCACTCTGCCACCAGACCTTGCCATCCTGTCCGGCCGTCAGGAACTGGCGCCCAGCACGCAGGAACCCGGCAGCAGCCACACTGCCATGGTGGGCAGGGAAGGCAGCTAGCCGTGCCCCCTCGAGCCAGGACCACAGCTCCACCATGTTGTCCAGTCGACCCACAGCCACAACCCGCCCAGGCACACTGAACGCCAAGGTACGGACAGAGGCCCCTGGGGCTCCCAGTTCCTACACGAGGAAGCAGAAATGGAACGTGAGGACCTACTCTCAACACAAACCCAAAGTGAAACAGAATGTGGACGTCCGTCAACCCGTATCTTCAGCTCCCACCCTCTTGGGCTTCCTCCCCCAGGGCGACACAGGACCTTCTCACCTTGGTGGTTTTGAGCCCATCCACATGGAAGAAGCTGAAGCTGCCAGCCCAGCTGCCTACAGCTATGACCTGCCCCTCTGGGTGGAAAGCAACACAGTTCAGGGGCCGGGGACATGTGTGCTGGAAGGCCAGCTGCCCATGGACTGTGTCCCATAGCTGAAGGAGAGAGAAGGAGAGAAAGCTAGGTGCCCAGTACAGATGCCTGACCTCTCAGTTCCGGAGGCCACCTTGTCCAGTCTCCTGCCCTCAGCAGGAAAGGCCTTCCCCAGGCCAAGCAGTCAACAGCTCTGCCACACGAAGAGAACAACTTCACGGGGCTGACTTGGCATTTAGGGCCACTTTGACTACCACTGCCCCTTGGTCATTACCTTTAGGCATCCCCCTAGGCACACAGTGGCCAGCAGCCGACCGTCTGGGCTTAGGCAGCAGCCGGTGATTTGGTACTGGTGAGCACTGGTCTGGAGCACCCTATCCCAGGTAGACAAAGTTAGACTTCTGGGACCCCCTGACCTCCCACCTCTTTCCCCTGCCCCGGGGGACTCCCAACAAGCAGAGAAGGCCCTCACTCCAAGACATGGGGGAGGGGCCCCTTACCGACAACCTTGCTGCAGGTCCCAGAGCTCCAGAAGCCCATCAAAGGCAGTGAGAAAGAGGGCCCTGTCTGAGAGGAATGAGCAAGAGGAGACCCCATCGCAGCCGCTCACCAAAGACTTCTCCTCCTATGAGAACGAGCAGGGAAGCACGCTCAGGACATTCCCCTGATCCCCAGTGTCCAGCTACATCAAGCTCTAACCAAAAAGGAGGCCAAGGCAAGAAGGGCTGGAGAAAGGGTGGCCCTCTGGTCCCACATCAGGAGCACTTATTAAAAGTGAAAAGCTTTGCACCCCACTCCAGATGTAGGCCAAGCCTTGGTTCAAGTGGGGCCACTTCTTCTCCCCTCCTCCCAACCCCATATGCATCCTCAAGTCACAGAAGATTCTGATGGGTCTGTATGTATGCATGCATATATACATGGCGGTAGGGCGTGATATGGGTGGGAGGCAGAGAGAGGGAGTGGCTGTGGCTGTGGGACCCACCTCTCCAGCCTAATCTGCTGTTACCTTCCCTTAAGAACCTTCTGCTGCAATCATTCCCAGCAATCTCCTGGAAGCATTCTCCCCTCTGCCTTTCACTCAACTAGAATGCATGCCCTTGCCTGTCCCATGTTCTCCTGGAAGTACCCAATGCACTCAGCTCTTGTCTACGTCACATGGCTATGTTTTGGTTCCTTTTCACCTTGCATGTCATATCTTTCAACAAAACTGACCACTTGGTGGGCAAAGACAAAGTCCTAGCCCTGTGTTTTTGCAATGCTTAACACAGTACAGCCTTAGTACAGCCTTGAATGGAAGGTGCTCAGCAAATAATGTGGAAGGCGTGATTGACTTAACACCAAACCTTTGATCTGATGTGAGGGAAATACAAGTTGCTGAATCAAACAGGGTGATAACAGGTGGAGCTGGCTCGCTAAGGTCTTCAGGGCAATCTGTGAGGCTTTTTCTGGAGACAAACTCTGCCCACCTTGAGTGTCCTACCTGCCAGGTTCTCAGGTCCAACAGGTAAACCATCCCATTGGCAGTGCCCACGGCAGCTCTTTGCCCACTGGGGGAGAGGGCCACTGCTGTGGGGGATGAGGAAACTGCCAGAGACAGGCTGGAGCTAGAGAAAGAGTAGGAAGAAAGGAAGGAAATGAGGAATTCGGGGAAGGAAGGGAACGGAAATTCACGTTTGCATTCCTGTGCCTGAATCCCCCTGCTCTTGATGGGGACTCTGGTCCGTCTTTTCTTCTCCAGTTTCAGAAAGGGCTGTAGCTTGCTCTCTGGAGAGCTTACCAGCATCCGGGGCCATGGGCCTTACCTCTGCTGGCCCTCCACAGTGTGGGGTTTATTCAGCCATCGTAGTGTGAGCTGGAGGCGCCATCGCCGGAAAAGCTGTGGGGCCTGGAGGCAAACAGGCGAGTCCAGGGGCTGGTTGGCTGCCTGCTGGGGCAGGAGCAGGGGGTACTGGCTGAGGACTGGAGCCTGCTGCCTCAGGAACAAGTGAAACACAGCAGTGTCAGCCTCAGGAAGACTTTGTTTGTCTGCAGGGATTGAGGAAGCTGTGGAAAAGATACAGACCATCACTGGGGAGCCAGCCTGGACGCCCATTAACCCCAGGACCAAATACAGTCATATGATGTGTCTAAAATGTTAAGTCTTGAGGCCTTCTGGCCCTACTTCAGGAATACCCGTTAAAAGTACAAAGCTTTAGGCCCCACTCTGGACCTAGGGAACCAGAATCTGGGGACCCAGAGATCTGCAATTTGAACAACGTTCCCAGGTAATTTTATGCCTGTGAGAACCTTTGATCTAAGAGATCTGGGCAGAAGGTCCCCCTGAAAATCACCTGCTTACCCTCTTGGCATTTTCAGCCTGGAACAGAAATTTAACTGTTCTTTGCGTTATACCTCCTGCCCCACCCCCAACACGCCCCCGTGAACACACCCAGGAGGCCAATATCTCCGAGAAGCCACTGACTTATCTCACCATAGAGGGCATGGGCCTCCAGGAGCTGAGAGAGCAGACCCAGTTCCAGGTGTGCAGCAACCACATGGAGATTGGTAAGGAATTTTGCAAGAAGGCCACAGTTCCCGCTCTGGAGCTGGGAAGGTCAGATTGGACTTATTAGGATGTGAAGAAGCAGGTGAGAAAGAAGAGTCTAGTTCTAGGCCCTGCCTGTGCAGCCAGGACCTCAACCTAGGAGCTGGGACAAAGGACCTGGAGGGAGAGGGCAGGAAAACTGGACGGAGAAAGGTAGAGAGGGGTCATGGCAGTGGTGACAGTGGTGGTGGTCAAGGGGGATTGGGGTCTCAGTATAGTCAAAGCAGTGCTTGGGAGAAGGTGCCTATGGGATCTCGAGACTAACCAGGTGGTAAGGCAGATCTGCCAGAGCCTCAGGTAGGCAACTTCGGAAGGTGCCTGAGGCATCAGGGTCACAAGTCCTCCAGAGTTGAGCTGCAGGTGTGGGTCACAGAACAGACATTGAGATGGGCTCAGCCCTAAAGCATCTCCAAAGATCGCATGCCACAGGTCACAGCAAAAGCCATCCACACACTGGAGTGGCAGGTAAGAGGGCCAGCCGAATGGGAGCACCAGTGGGTGGTCCTGGCCTCCAAGTGCAGGCCCCACTCTCAGTGCCCTGGGGCCAGTTTGGGCCAGTTCGGGCTGCAATCACCTGCAATGAGGATGTGTGCTGTCTTCTCCAGCCCCGGCCTCTTCCCATATCGGCATTTAGCTGCTGTCCTCAGGGGCCCGGCAGGGAGGCAGAGCCGGGCACCAGCACGCTCCAGGGGGCCCTCCCCTAGCAGACTGTCCTCATGTGAGGGAAAGAGGACAGGAAGGCGGGGGGTAGGCCTGTCAGTGAGCACCTGGCATAGCTGTGGGCTCCCATGCCCACCCACAGAGTGGTAAATTGAGTGGCAGCCCATTCGGGTCCTGGGAGACAGGTGTCAGGGGCTATACCCAGGGAACGATGGGATGAAGAAAGGATCACATGGGGCCCTGGCTCAAAGACGGGAAGGCACAGGAGGTTGGTGGGAGCTCAACTGGGGGCAGCTGTACCTGCGCAGACTCTGGACGAGGTAGGCAAATGGGCCCATGGGGTAAGGGTCCCCACTGTTACCAGCTGCCACTGCTTCTTCCCAGCTCTTGGACCCCCTGGGAAGTATCCGCCATGCACTCAGCACGCCATGCAGCTGGTCCACAGTCAGACCTGAAAACCGCGGCTCTCTGAGGCTCTCACCAAACCACACAGCATACCCATCCCATGACACCTGGTCCTCCTCACGCCACTCACTGAGACCCCAAATGAGCCAATGTCATCCAACCCCTGCGCTCTCGGTCTCCCATCCCACCCCAACCACTGACCACTACGTGTGGCTTCAAGGGTGGCCAAGGCTTGGGGAAGGACATCGGGGCCATGCTCTTGCTCCAGGGTGCCCAGGATGTGCTGCAGCAGCAGGGGGACAGTGGCAGGCAGGGTCCGGAGTCTCTCAGACACCTGGGAGAGGAGGGAGACTGGGCTTCAGTCAGTGGGCGGGGAGGAGAAGAGGCAGCTTTCATTGTGGGGAGGGGAGTGGGCAGCAGGAGGAACCATGGGAAAGGATGAAAAAAAGAAGAGAAAGGGTGGGGGAGGAAGGGGGTAGGGGTGAGCTGAGCATGGGGAATGGTGATCGCAAGGTGGCGCAGGATGAGGGTAGGAAAAGTAGAGGGATGGGGGTGAAAGAAGCTGAATGAAGAATGGGAAGTGGATTAGGACTGAGAAAATGAGGGGTGAGGATT
This sequence comes from Callorhinus ursinus, assembly GCF_003265705.2. Classification (NCBI taxonomy): domain Eukaryota; kingdom Metazoa; phylum Chordata; class Mammalia; order Carnivora; family Otariidae; genus Callorhinus; species Callorhinus ursinus. The sequence goes on along the minus strand of NW_027397178.1, from coordinate 289,956 downwards.
TACGTCCCCAACTAACCTGCTCATAGAGCGTGTAGAGCCTCAGGTGATCGGTGACCAAGCGCAGGTAGAGCGGCAGGGAGGACCCCCGCTTCACCAGCAGTAGCCGCATCTGACAAGACAAAGGGGCCTCAGCACGGGGAGCAGAGAGCCTGCCACAGCCAGCCCTCAGCCCCGAGCTCCACCGCAAACGCCAAGCCCACTGCAGGGTAGTGACTCCTCTGAGAGTCCCCAGCAGGCGTCACCTGATGGCCTCACCTCAGAACACAGCCATCCCTTCCCTCCACCGCTCTGCCAACCAGCCTCTCTTTCCGGAAAGCTCCCATGGTTCAGCCTACCCCACCCAATAACCACAGCCTTACGCCTCCCCTCACGGGGACAGGCCCTGGGAGGCCATTCACCAGGGGGAAAAGGCTGCCTGGTATTATAAGGATTCCCAGTTATCTTATCAACAGCTTCCCCCTGGCACAGAGTTCCTTCAGAAATGAAGGAGCAGGGCTGCACGGGGTCCTCACACCCACTGGCCCTGGCCTACATCCAACCTGGTTGTTAAAAGGTGACTCCTCCAGCCGCTTCCCGTACAGAGCCAGCTCTTCTCTCACCAGCCGGGCCCGGGCAGACGGCTCCAGAGGCCCCAGGGCCACCACATGGGCACCTTGGCTCTGCTCAAGGGCCTCCCGCAGGCCCGCATCAGTAGACATGCTCAGTACCATATGCACCCGCTGTGATATTTGGGCAAAAGGAGAAGGAGATAGAAGGAAAAAGAGAAGGACAATGTGGGAGAGGCCCCCTTCCCCACTACTGCATCCCACCCCCACCTCCTTCTCACACTCACCGGGGGAAGGCTCTTCGGGATCCAGTCTGAGACTAGCTGCCCATGCTGACCCACCAACCTGTCAGCCCCATCGATGATCAGCACCAGAGTTTGGCCACTTTTCAGGGACTGAGCATACTCAGGCAACAGCCTCTGCTGAAGCTCCCATACCAGGCCCCTGTGTGTGCAGGGTAAGGACCGGGGTCAGGAGGAGAGGGAGATACATGGGTGGTGTCACGTGGCATCAACAAGGCTCAGCTAATGGGGGATACGCACCGGTAGGTGGTGGGGAGGGCGCCTGGCTTTTGCAGTTGGCTATGCAGATAGGCACAGAGGCGTCTGAGCAGGGTGAGGGCAAGACCCTGGTCTGGGCGGGCCCCTGAAAAGTGGAAGAAGACTAAGGGGGCCACCTTGGCCCCATCAGGAGCCTTCAGGGCTGACACAAGAGATGCCTGCATGGAAAGCAAAGAGAAAACACAGTCACATTTTCCATGCACGACCCCATGTGGCCCACTTCCTTCGCCCACACAACCTTTCCTTCCTCCTGCCCAGGGCTCTGAGACTGTGTACCAGGAAGGCCGTCTTGCCCTGTCCTGACTGCCCAGTCACCAGGCTCAGCCTCTCTCGGTGCAGCATTAGCTGCTTCACCGTGTCCCGAAGAAGGTGCGGTCGGGCAGGACTCGGTGGGTTCTGCAGCTGCTGGAAGGTGGCCTGGACCAAGTCATCATCTGGGATGGACGCTGGCTGTTCCAGCTGGGCCCCAGGCTGAGGGCAAATGGGACAGTAACTGACAATGTTTCCATGCCCTTAGGACCCCCAGGCCTGAAAACTCACAGAACCCCCACTGAGTTACTTCCCACCCAGGACTACCCAGACCACCCTACCCCCTCTCCACTCCTCTGGCCATGGGTGCTCCTGCTGACCTGTAGGTAAAGCTTCTGGATCATATTCCACACATCCTGCAGAACCAACTGCCCAAACTCCTCCAGACCCCCAGCATAGGGCCGGCCAGCTGCCACACCCCCCCACTCACAGGGGTATCTGTGGGCAAAGTGAGCACAAGCAGAGTCAGACTGCACCTGGCTCCCCTCCCCACATCGCTCCCTGCAGGGGCTCTCTACCTCCCCTAGCTCACCTGCGACAGGTAATCCCTTGCTGCCTGTTCAGGAAGCTCTTCAGTTCTGAGATCCGATGTGCAGCCTCTTCAGACTCAGAAGTAAAGTCAGATTTCCATACATCCGGCACAGAGCTGACCCCCAAAGATAACCCAAGAGTGGAGCTACGCTCAGACCCCAGCCTCTCTTCAACCCCAACCATCAGACCTGGCTGTGGTTCCCCGAAACTCCACAAGTGGGGAGATCTGCTGGCTTCAGCAGCAAGGCTGATCTGGTGCCACAAGGCAGCTCTCTGAGCCCCGTGCTCCCTTCCAGCCTCCTCCCTCCTACACTCTGAATGCCGGGGAGAGAAGATATGGCCACCGAGCCGCAAGGCCCAGAGGCGACAGCAGTACCTGAGGAAGCTGGAATCCCGGAAGTAGATGAGAGCTTGGGCAGAGGGCTGCAGGCGCAGGCCCCGGTCCAGGAACTGCATCACCTCCATCTCTGTCACAGAGCGGCCTGGAGGGTACCGCTGCGCCTGCGGGGAGAAGGCAGAGGACAGATGGGTTCGGTCCCGGGTCACACTAACCCCTCCCTCGAGACCTGCAAAGGTCCCAGGCCTCCTGCATCTCAGTAATGATCCCTCCCCCCAGACACAAGCCAATAAAACACAGCTAATAGCTAACATTTACTGAATGCCTGTCATGCATTGAGCATTTTTAAAAACAGGTTTCCAATTCTCACAGTAACCCTGCAGGATAGACACCACCATTCCTCTTTGATACATGGGGAAATTAAGGCTGGGTTAGGATAAGCCATGTCCCACAGAGTCAGGCAATCTGTAAATGACAGAAGGGAGATCAGAACTCAGATATGTCTGAGAGCAAAACCTAAACAGACCTACACTCTTACTTCTCGCATCCCTTGGCCAACTGAAAGATACTTCTCAAAGGAATCCCTTCATCTGGGATTTGGCCACTTGCACAATTTTCTGCCTGGGATTCACTTCAAGTGTCAAGGAGCTGCCTGTCCACAGTCCCAAGGTTCCTGACACACTGGGGCTTCTCTGCACCCCTGCCCCAACCTTTGTTTCCTCCCCAGACCCTGCTCCCAACCTTGCTGTCTGCCTTACCCAGCGGAAGTGAGGATGGTCAGGGAGGTTGTAGTTGGGGGGAACGTAGCCATAGCGAGAGCCCAGAATCCCCACAAACAGCTGTGCATTCTCCACCTCCCCCAGGCACACTTCCAGTTGTCTGCAGACATGGTTATGGAGGCATCAGATCAGGGGATACAGGTACACATAGGAAGACAGGGCCATGGCTCACAACTGAGCAAAGCGGAGACAGGCTGCTCTTGTTAGCATCCAAAGAGCCCTAGGCTCTCAGCCTTCCTTGCAGCCTCCACCCTACGCATGTCAGTTCTACCACTCAAGCCCCTCGTCCCTGACCTGGCTCCTCTTCTCTGTGGCCCCCTCACCTGTTCCTACGGGTCTCCTCCTCAGTGACGCCCCAGCGCAGGTCGATGGCATGAAGGCTGATGTGGTGGGGGGCCGCTCGGGCCTGCAGCGCTGGCAGCACGGATCTCAGCAGCAGGTCCCGCTCCCCGTGCATGTCCCGGAAAGTGGAGGAAATGAAAAGCCGGATGCTGTGCCATCTGGGGGTAAGCAGAGGCCTAGGCTCAGTCTAGGGATGGGCCTCACAACCCAATTCCACAGATGCGCCTGTGATCACCCTTCAGCACAAGCCAGCACAAGTAAGGTATGACGGACAGCAGGGGGTGTGCAGTGGGCCTCAGAGCCTCAACTGCACAGCCCTGGAGCTTAAACCCTACTTGCCATTTCTCATGCACCCTCCTTGGTCAGCTGATTATTAGACACTTACTATTTGCCCACGGTGTGCTCATGACAACACGGTGAGGAAAGCACAATCATTATCTCTATTTTACTAATCGGAAAACTAAAGCTTTAAGAAATGAAAACCAACTAGCCCAAGATTCAAGCTACTATTTGGCAAAGCTGTGATGAGAAAGCCGGAACCTATACTCCTGAGCCCTCTCCTTGAGCCCGCCTCACAGACTGACCCCCTTCCCCAGTAGAGAGAGGAGTATGTTCACAATGTGACAATTTCCTCTGTCAGAGAAATCCCTACCTGGGAAAGAGGAAGCATACCTCAAGCAGCATCTCAACAGCCAGAAATGCAGCCACCTGCCCATAGCCTCTCCCAATTCACAAAGGCAAAGAAACATAGACTAACCCAGGCTGGGAAACCGGAGCCAAGGGGCTTAGAGCATTTTCTTCCAGTGGCCGGAGAGATAGGTCCCCTGTCTTTCCTGGGGGTGGTGGAATCTTGAATATTTTGTCCATTTGGCCCACATGTTCTAGAAGACGGGAGGCCCCACGCTCAGCAATGAACCTGACATAAATGTGACCGAATAAATAAGAGCGAATACCAGTGGCAGAAACAGATCTTCCAAGGGGTCAGGGGACAAAGATGTAGCTAGGGAAGGTCACCCAGTTAACTGGAGCTCCTTAAGGAGACAACCATAAGCAGGGAATGTAGACTTAAAATAAACCAGAATGCAGAACCAAGGGCGGAAGGAAGAGGGAAGAAACCCAGCTCTAGTCCCTCCTGCTATGCATGCTTATCATGGGCTTTCTTTGGGTCAGGGGCAATTAGGCTGGCAAAGGTTAAGATTAAAGGTTAAAGATTAAGGCCATCAGCTCTGTATCAGCCATAAAAGCTCCTTGGAGAAGGAGGAATGCGCATGATAATAGCAGCTGGGGGCAATGGAGGCATACAAAGGAAAAGGTAGGAGAGAAAACAAGTAAATGAGAGAACATGGAGAGAAAGACAAAGCAAAAAGATTTCTGTAAATTTGGTGTCTATAAATAAATTTAGCATGAGACTTCCTCTGGATCAAGAATGGAACAGAGGCCACAAACAATGAAGAGAAATTTTTAAAAAAATGAATAGAAATAATGTGACCAACTCTTGAGTTTTTCCCTTAAAAGCAAACAGTGCAACCTCCCCTGTCCCTTTTCCTTCTTCATACTAGATGTCATATAAAAATGAGGGCTGGAGCTGGAGCAGCTGTCTTGAGCCATGAGGTGAAAGCAGAGTATTTGAGGATGATGGAGCAAGAAGACAGAAGGTGCCTGGGCCCTTCTAGCACTGTTGCTGCTATACCAGCACAGCTGCAAAAGAGGAATAAGCTTCTATCTTGCTTAAAAAGAGAAGTAAAGGGAGTAGAAGCCAGGTAATCTCTGAAAGATGTTCTAACAAAACCCCCGATCCCTTCAGTGTCCATTCTGTACTCACTTCAGGATCCCGTCAGTGTAGCCTGAGAGTGTCACGTTATTGGGATTCGAATCTGGTAATCTGGCAAAGGAAGAAGCAGCCACTACCCATCAGAAACCGTGCCAGGAACACAGAGTCACTGCTCTCTAGGATGGATACCCCACTTCTGCACTTTTAATAGGGGTACATGCTAGGCTAGGGCTGGGGTGGACCCTCACAAAGGGGCATGGAGCTAGGCTGAAGACTGCAGAGAAGGTTCTAGTACTTAAGAGGCAGACACAGGGACGTGCCTAGTGAGTGGGAGCGTCCCAAACTACAGTAGGGCTAGAGAGGAAGTCTGGAAACCTATCTTCTGGCACTGGACAAGAAGTTTGAGCATCCTTACATGCTACATGTCCTTTCCAGGGGGACAGCAACAAAGAGGCACTTGGAATTCACATGCTGCCAGAAAAGCTGCTTGGCCTCATTTACCAGTCTGTCACACATAGTGTTGCCAAAGAGGATGACCCTGTCCACCTGTAAGATGAAAAGGAAGGGGCTGAGATCAGGGAGCAAAGCGACAGAAGAAATGCTAATAAACTCAGGATATCAAAGGAAGAGCTCCCTGGGGATTAGGGGGTTGGGACAGCTCCGAGGGGAATGGAAATTGTCTCTCCAGAGAGCATTTAGGATTGAGGAAATCACTACACCCTGACACAGAGGGGCAAGAAAGTGGAGGGAAGGAAGGTGGTGTGCTGTAGCTGGTTCATTCAGGCTCACAGAAGCTGATTGATAAATTTTTAGGGGGGTGCTCGTGCGGCTCAGATGGTCAAGTGTCTGCCTTCGGCTCAGGTCGTGATCTCCAGGTCTGGGATCGAGCCCCACATTGGGCTCCCTGCTCAGCGGGGAGTCTGCTTCTCTTTCTCCCTCTCCCTCTACCTCTCCCCTCTGCTTGTGCTCTCTCTCTCTCTCAAATGAACAATGAATAAGTGAAATCCTTTTAAAAAAATATTAAAGTAATTTTTTAGTAATTTTGTGAGCCAGTTGTTAAACATGGCCACTATTAAACATTAAATTGTATAAAAAATAAAGGCAACAAATATTCAAAACTCATCACTTCCTAATTATTTTACTACATTTTACCATTATCTACTCTTGGTCTTACTTAACATCTATTGTATCTATATCATAGAAATACCATGTAATGTGTGCTACTGAGCATCACTTCCCAACTCTGTTCACTGATACCACGCTGGTAGCTTGAACTCAGCTATGATAGGAGTATTTAACACCATAGAAATTAGCAAATGCTATTAAACAAAGCTTATTTTTTCCAGAGAGCTGGCTGTGAAGCATTTAGCAGCATACCACTGGGCAGGGTGCTACAACCAGCTGGGAGTGGAGGTGGGTAGTGTACGTAGTTTGAAAGACAACCTCTGAGAAATCAGAGCCATCAGTTGTGGGGGGCAAAGTGAGAAGGGGGCAAGGGTTTCTCAGGGACTGGGAAGTACTCACAGGAACTCTTTGGGCAGCCAGAGACAGCAGGTACTTCCCAAAAGTGTTCATGGACCATTCACCCTCTTCACCCAAATCCTGAAGGAAAGAGTCTCATGTTCCTTGCTGGCACAGGAGATGGTCAGTAAGCAACAAACACCATTTTCTGCTTGGGAAATCTTCAGAACTGTCTATATCCAAGCCTTTCCTGATTTATCAGGCTGTGTCCAGCACCAGGTCCTTCCTGCCTTTTTGTATGGTGGGGGTGGGTGTCTGACCTGGACCTGAGCCTGGAGCGTGCGGGCAGTCTTCAGGATGCCTTCTTCTGCCTTAAGAACTGCAGTCCTCATAGTGCCTCCTCCACACAGTAAGAGATCCACCTGCTCCGCCCGTGCAATCATCATCCCAATCAGCAGCAGCACATAGTTTATGGGGGGCTGATTGGACAAACATCACAGTGAAATACAGCTCCCCTTCCCCCTCCCCCCTGCTTTTTTTAAGTAAGCTCCATGCCCAACATGGGGTCTGAACTCACCACCGTGAGATCCAGAGTTGCATGCTCTATCAACTAAGCCAGTCAAGCCAGCCAGGAGCCCCAGCTCCCCTATTTTGAAACCCACCATTGCCCATCCAGCCCTGGAGGTCAAATACCTCCACTGGTTGGGGAAAAGGGACAAAATCCCCAGTTAGGAAGGGACAGCTTCAGCAGCTCTCAGGATGAGCTGGCCAGGGAGGAAGGTGGAGAAGGGCCAGGATTCCTGCCCACATTCAACACTGGGATGTAGGGAAATAAAAATGAGATATATTTTGGTGACAGAAATATAGAGAGAATTAAGTACCAGCCAAATGTGAAATACAGAAGTATGATAATCCATGAACAGGCTTGAGACCACATTCTAGGAACTGTCCTTAGAAACCAAGGTCCGATACTGAGAAGCAAATGCATGCCATTTATTTCAGTTCTGAGTACTTCCTTGGGAAAACCGTGTCTGGGAACAAGATAGCTTTCAGGATCCCCAGCATCCTACTAACCCCCCACCTTTTAACTTTTTTTTTTTTTTACCCCTTGTAGGTTACTCTTCCGACAGAGCTCATCCGTCCCCGTGTCCGTCAGATAGACCAAGATGGTGCGGCCGGGCAATAGCGGCAGGTTGTGCTTCACGGAGATGTTCACAGCTGTCTCCAGGGCCTGCTGGTACCGAGCCAACATCTCACTATCGTATTTTCCCCGTCTGCCGGCAGAAAAGGCACAGACAGAAGGGCTCAGGAGTTTCTCTGTTTGCCACCTTGAGGCAGACGGGAAGATGAGAAGTTGGCACTCCAGTACTGAGCATTCGTGCCCCTGCCACAGCCCACCCCCATGGCCGGCAGGGGGTACTGGGGCAGAGCTTCCGGGCTTCCATTACAAAGGCCTCTACTAACCCATTCTCATGGCAGAAGAGGGGAAGTCATCTGGAGACTCACTCTCTGAAATCATTTGCCACACTTCCCACATCAATCCATACGTACTTCATGAGGCAAGACTTAACTGCTCCATAGTCTTTAATTGTATTTTAAAGAAATACTAACTCCTATTCTGAAAACTGGAAATTAAAAGAGGAAAGAAGGGAACATTCATCCCACCTTTCCAGTAGAATCTTTACTTCAGGGTAACTGAATAGTTTAAGTTGATAGGACAGGTTCTTTCTAGAGTTCCAGCTAGTAAATATGGGGAATGATAGAAAACTCCCACTCTAGAACTGCTAATGAAAGAACCGGTTCAGGCAAAGATCACCAATGGATGAACCATCAACTTACAGTGAAGAGATCAGGCTATAATCACTTAAAAGCATGGATCAGTCTTAGCATCACGACGAGTAGGACCACCCGATCTTTGGTGCTTCCTGATCCTGTATCTTATTACGAGGTTTAAAAAAAAAAAAAGTCTGGTGGTCTCACAGTGTACAGAGGATCCCCTATGAAATATTCTTGCAAGGAAAAAAAAGTGAAATCTGAAGCTATATAAGCCTTCAGAGTTAATGCCCTCAGCACATGAAATAGAGAAACAAGTTAGAAGACACCATGAGGAGGTTGACAAAGTCAAGGGCATGAAGACAATGAAAATATTAAAAGAGATATAAAGAGACTTAATAATCAAATGTAATGTGTATGCCTTATTTGGATTCTGATTTGAATAAAGTTGTGAAATCATACTTTTGAGATGATTGGGAAATTTGAATATGGACTAGATAATAAAGGATAATACCAAGCAATTATTAGTATAATTATTAGGTATATTAATGACATTCTAACTACATAATAAAATGTATTAAGAGACACGTGTGAAATAAGAAGGGATGAAATAAAATGTATCATATTATTCGGCATTTGTTCTTAAAAACACCTTCCCATAAAAAAGAAGGGACCACTAAAAGAACTGTGATAAAACCTAGATAATCACTGAATGTGGCTAACAGTTTTATGGGAGTCCATTATACTATTCTCATTATTTGTGTGCATGTTTAAAATTTTTTCATAATAATGTTTTTAACCTAGAAAATTCAGTATTCTCTGCCAGTGCTATCCAATAGAATTAAGTTACAATTAATGAAACAAAATTAAAATCACACATGTAACTAATAAAAGTTTTTAGTAGCCAGAGGAAAAAAGTAAAAATAAACAGAGGAGAATTTAACTTAATATAACATTTGATTTAACATATCAAGCTATTTTCATTTTAACATGTAATTAATACAAAAGTTACAAAGGAGTTATTTTACATCCTTTTTCATACTGTCCTGAAAATCTGGCACATCTCAGTTCCAAATAGCCAAGTGTGGCTAGTGGCTGCTGAACTGGCCAGAGAAGGCATGTTGTTTGGACTGGACCCCAGGCTTGACCTTTAAGTGGCCCTGGGTTCAGCCACGGATTCATTAGTAGGTTAGATGAGCCCTGCATTTGTCTGGAATGAAGATCCTGTTGAAGCCTCTAAAGGACAGAGTGCTGACTTCATCAACCTTACAGAACAGGTTTTATGTCTGACTTTGAGCCTGCTCGGTGATAACTATCTTTATATGTATAAACAAAAAAAAAAAGAAAGAAAGAAAGCAAATGGGTCAGAAAATAAAGACACGGAGAGAGAGAAACAAAAAGAACAGATATCATGGAGAAGAAAGAGACTCAGAACCATAGCAGGAGCAGAGAACACCAGCCTACACTAAGAGAAAGGAGAATGCTGCACAGATTCACAGAACCCACAGAAACCAATAAAACAATCCCAGATAATAAACTGGAGGCCCAAATATAGTTTTTTTCTCATGATTTCTCCATAGGACAATGTTAAAGGCGAGGTTTGCTATACAAAGACAGTGAGCCACTGGGGCAAGCATGTCTTCACAGTATAAAAGTCGGGGTTCCCAGATGACTCCCAAGCCCTGTAAGGACACCTCTTCTTGCCCACCCTTTGTTCCCAGATGGCACAGCATGCACACGCACATGCGCGCACACACACACGCACACGCACACGCACACACCTGGCCTTTTGTATTTTCAGCTTTTCCCACTTGAGCTGCTCATATATCACCGGTATCATCATTGTTGTCCGAAGTTGCCGACGACTGGGTTTGTAAGGATACCTCCGATATGTCCAATTCTTGTCCTTTTTTGCGTTTCTAGTCATTATCAAACGTATCAGCTTTGTATTGGAAGGCAGTGGCAATGCTGTGTGGCAACAGGTAAGTAAGTGAGTCAATGTCTATCAGGTTCTGTTCCCTCCTTATGTTCTCCCACCAATACCTGTCCTAAGCCCTGACCCTTGAGCTGGCAATTGTCTGACTTCTGCCCACCCCACACCCTGAGACTGGAAGGCAAGAGGCTGAAAAATACCAATGCTCCTAGTTCATCTACTCTCAGACTCGAGAGATAAACAGGATTCGGAAGATAGATGATAATACCTTTACTTTTGAGTCGGGCCTCAAAGTTATTGATGGAATCATGGGCATTAAGGAATCTGAATGGAAACTGCCGACTGTGGATCACCGAATTCTGGAAAGCAAGGGAGGGGTCATGAGCAACATATCAGAGAGTATGGGGGCGGGGCTACTCAGGGGCCTTCGGGGACCGAGAATACGAGATAACCACTCTATTAGATTTGTGGGAAAGTGAGGAAGGATAAAATGGATATTAGAGAAGAGATACAGAGAAAGGTGGAGAAGAAGAAAGAAAAAAGAAAGCTGTCAGGTGAGAATATGAGAAGAGGGAAAGAAGGGAGAGCAAGTAATGGAAGGAGACTGGTTTCTTTTATATCAGACTCCCTCTGAAGTCAGTTACATCACAAAAGTGCCTCTTCTTGGTAAATCAGTGATCCAAAGGAAGTTCTTATACTTGAATCTCTGGGGCTTATCTCCCCAGATCTGTCTCCCCCCTGTCCATATCTCCATACCTGTTTACAGCCCACATGGAAAACAGCTCGTGGCCATGACCTTCCCCAGCCACGAGGAAGACGCAGCAGCATCTCCACACCCACCTCCAGTCCCCCTGCCCCTCATACATACCTCATGCTGGAGTCTCTGGAGTACAAGCTCGTGGTGGCGGGCACTGATCCCAACCCGCAGGAGGTTGCACAGATTCCGAAGCATGGCCATGAAGGGAAGCTTCCCGTGGTCTGTGGAAGGTCAGGCACAGGGTGAGGAAAGCAGACAAAGGTTGAGTGAGAGAGGTCAGACCAGAGCAAGAAGTTCAGAGGCCACACAGAAAATTCAGGATGGAGGGAGTGAGGTATTAACATATGATCTACCCTACTCAAAATGTTTTAGAGGTCTGGAAAGATAAAAAACAGGATTGGTCTAAAGTGTGGAGCAAGATTTATAGAACATTGTTTACGAGATGGCTGTTTATTGAATAAACAACTCCTATTACTATTTTGTCTGCTGGTCCAGCCACGAGATTGGGTTCAACTGGCAAAATATGTTCTCTAGGGCACCTGGGTGGCTCAGTTGGTTAAGTGACTGCCTTCGGCTCAGGTCATGATCCTGGAGTCCCAGGATCAAGTCCCGCATCGGGCTCCCTGCTCAGCAGGGAGTCTGCTTCTCCCTCTGACCCTCCCTCCTCTCATGTGCTCTCGCTCTCTCATTCTCTCTCTCAAATAAATAAATAAAATCTTTAAAAAAAATGTTCTCTAATATAGAGTAATGATTTCCAAACATTTTAGATGGTGAAACGTGAAATTTCCTAGTGTATGTGTATTTATTTATAACTTGTATATGTGAAGTGTAATCATCGGGTTAATATTTCGAGGCACAACATAACCTAAGGTTAGGTTCACCTTTAATAACAGTGTATGTAAATTCGTATTTCAAATAATCTTCCTGGTAATTTTTAAGTTTTCTGGCAAACTTCTTGTGAGATCTGATTAAATAGTCATTATTTTTCATTGAAATGAAAAAGACTTGCGCTAAAGCAGAATTTCACCCCATCACTTTCATATTGTCCATTTGTCCTGTGATATTAGTATCATCTTCAAATCATAGTTTCTTAATAATAATGTCTTTAAGGCCTATGTCCATTTTAGATGGTTAGTTTAGTTAAGAGTGAATAATAATTCTAAATCCACTTATAATTCAAGGATAAGTTTGGTAAGTCATTATGCAGAAACCAAAAAAGAGTGAGGGGCTCTGTGGACGCCCTTGTACTGTGGAACCCCTACTCTTCCTCCACAAACCTGAACTCTCATATGTGCCGTGTACCATACGACACACGGACTAAGTGACCACAGGGGTGCGATCTATATGGTTAAATATTGAGGAAATCCTTTCTTTTAGACGAGGGAAACCATAACTAGGAGGTGTGATATTTTTCCTGGGTACCCCCAGAGGTACATTCGGACCACTGTAGAGACATGGCCTATCAGTCCCCAGCCCCAACCCCAGGCATTAGCAGCAGCTTTTGTCAAGAGAATGGTGGTGCCTTTTTTTAAGGTGATGTAAGTCTCATTTGAATTACAGCTAGAAGCTTCCAGCCTTCTGGAAGTCCTGCGGTTCTCAAGTCATAATTCTGTTCACAAACTGTATAGAACAATTAGGTTGTGTACACCATGTAAATGATGGGTGACAACTCATAAACTATTACATCCTTTGTCAGCTCATAAATTGTTCTCAACTGTTGCTACGTATGAGAGGTGTTCTAGATCATTTAGATAAGAAATTAAGTCCAATATCATATAAATAAATTGAACATTTATCCTTCAGACTGAGAAGTTCACTGATTTCATTCAAAAAAAAACTGTTAATAAGGGGCGCCTGGGTGGCTCAGTCGTTAAGCGTCTGCCTTCGGCTCAGGTCATGATCCCAGGATCCTGGGATCGAGCCCCGCATCGGGCTCCCTGCTCCACTGGAAGCCTGCCTCTCCCTCTCCCACTCCCCCTGCTTGTGTTCCCTCTCTCGCTGTCTCTCTCTGGCAATTAATAAATTTAAAAAATAAAAAAAAAACTGTTAATGAGTTATTAATGAGCCCTGCGGTCTCCAAAGAGGGGTCTGTATATCTAACTACATTTTGTCTTATATTTTATTCATATATTTATATTTTTTATATTTTATTTATACATACTTTCAGATCTATATTTATATAATTATATTTTATGTATTTCCTAAAGTACATAATTCTTTAGTACATATACAAAAGCCTTTAAATTATATATACACATTTCTGATGAATTCCAAAACTTTTTTTGCAATATATGATCAAAAAACTCTGGAGACCAGTGGATTAGACTACAGGCATTAGACTCAGCCTACACTTAACTAATGAATCGTTGAACACTGCATCAAGAACTAATTATGTACTATACAGTGGCTAACTGAACATAATAAAAAAAAAAAGAAATCTTTACTGCCTAGAACATTTATGATTCCATTAATATTAAACTACATGCAAATGAAAAAAAATAAAATAAAAGCTCTATTGAAGTTAAAAAAAAAAAAAAACTCAGCTTAGATAAATGACACAGTTTTAATTTTCAAGGGCAGAGGGAGGAAGTAGAGATGACACATACCAGGATCAGCTATACATCCTGGCTGCCATCCCTGCTACTTTATCCTGTTCCACCCAAGGCATCAAATGTTGGGGAAGAGGCTGTCCCGCATGGGTGTGTGCATGTGTGTGTTTTAATTCCCATGTGATTCTGATGCCTACACCCCCAGCGACAACCACAGAGTGAGGGCAGTGACCGATGAGCAGCTGAGAATTCAGGCTGCCCTGAGCACAATCTGCACGTGGCAGTTTGCAGAGAAAGAGATTAAAAAAAAAAAACAAAAAAAAAAACGGGGCTTCTGAAGCTCCAAAATATGAAGTCTCCAAAACTCAAGCAGTCACAAACTCTACAGCAAGACGTTTTTCAACAGATAGAACTTGACTTGAAATTTTTAAAGATGTAAGAGGACATAAAAAAAGACAGAACAGAAAAGAGCCTTGTAGAGTTAAAAATAAATTAACAACAACAACAAAAAGAGACAAACAGAAGACTGAAATAACTTAGGCCTCCCGATTTAATTTTTTTTTTCTCTTTATCAGTATGGGCAAATTACCTAAAATGTCCATGTCCTAACTACGGGTTCCTGCGGAGATTCCAATATGCCAGTCCTCCCTTGATTGGATGACTTAGCCAGTATGATACAGGTGAAATCAGAGAGAAGGTACCACTTTCATCCTGTTCATCAAGGCTTGTGCATCACCTACCCACATCGGGAATAATGATCTCCCTATGATGCCAGTGCCACTCAAAGCGGGCACCACTGGTCCGCTTGGGCGTGGTCAACGGCAAACCTCACAAATCCAATCACTTTCAGTGAGGCAACCACCAGGCAAGAGAATAACTGTATCATGCCATGGAAATTAAGTCAGGGTCCAACATGTAGAGGTGTGAACGGGGAAGAGAGGAAGGGAATATGTGGTCAAAGTTACTCTACCAATGAGATCCTCCCAGACAGAAGCTTTGTTCCCCCGCAGGCTCAGCTCCCGCTCCCAGGTCTCTGGCTGAGGAAGCTTCATCCGCTTCCCAGCTCTGCTAGAATCCCATGGCCCAGGGAGGCGACTTCGAGAAAACATTTGTAGGTTGGAGGGGTACCTGGGACAGAAGAGGAAAAGCTTATCATTTCAAAGCCAGCTGAAAATAACTCAGAAAAGGAAAGGTCGGTCAAAGCCAGTGTTTGCCCCTAATGTTGCTGGGGTCAGAACTACAGGCGCCAGGGCCGTGGAGGCTGAAAAGCCATGGGGTCACCCCGGTGGAAGGGGTGTACGGGGTGTGTCTTCTCACCTGTAGCCCAGCAGGGCTTGGACGTGCTGAGCAGGCTCCCGGATGTGCAGTCGCCGTACTAGCTTCTTGAGAGTGAAACTTGGCTGCTTCTTTTTCTCTGGCACTGCCTTGTAGGTCTCCTCAAACTGTGGAAATATCCCCCAAGTCCCACAGTGGTCATTTAATCTACGACCATAGTCACTTGCTTCAGAAATCAGAACCGCAGACCTCCTATACCTATGAAGTAATTTATTCCCCCAAAAAAGATGTGGGCAGAGTAGGAATAGGGGGCAAAAGTCTCCAGCAACAAGCGCTCCTGCAGCGAGCATACCATAGTAGCTCTTTGGGGTCACTGTGTTTCATGTTCACAAGATTGAACTATTCATAGTTAACATGGGGTAATTGGCTTATGAAAAACAAGATGCGGATGGAATGAACAGAGAACACCTTGTTCTTAGAGGGAGGGAAAGGAAAAGCAGCTTTTATTTAAATCACTGAGACTTGGAGGAGGAGGTAAATGGAAGTATCAACACAATACAAGCTGTGAGGAGTGAAAAAACTGAAAGAAGTTGGCTTTCTATGGTATCTTCTATGGTAGAATCTTCTATGGTAGAAGAGCTAAGTTTGGGATATATTATTAGGATGAAGAGAAAAGATCAGTTGACCAACTGAGAATGTGTTCTCTTGTAATACCACCATATTATTTTCCTAATAATCTATTTCAATAATAATGATGTTGGTGATAGCTAACACTTATGAAGTGCCAGGTGTTGTTAGAAATACCTTAAATTTGGGTGCCTGGGTGGCTCAGTTGGTTAAGCGACTGCCTTCGGCTCAGGTCATGATCCTGGAGTCCCGGGATCGAGTCCCACATCGGGCTCCCTGCTCAGCAGGGAGGCTGCTCCTCCTGACCCCCCCCCCTCTCATGTGCTCTCTCTCTCTCATTCTCGCTCTCTCAAATAAATAAATAAAATCTTTAAAAAAAAAAAAAAAGAAATACCTTAAATTCAGGGTGCCTGGGTGGCTCAGGTCATGATCCCAGGGTCCTGGGATCAAGTGCCGCATCGGGCTTCCTGCTCAGCAGGAGTCTGCTTCTCCCTCTCCCTCTGCTCCCAACTCGTGCTCTCTCTCTCTGTCTCTCTCTCTAACAAAAATAAAATCTTAAAAAAAAATACTTTAAATTCAATAACTGATTTAATCCTCGCAAAAACCCAACGAAGTACCCAATGAGGTGCTGCTATTATCCCCATTTTATATCTGAGGAAACTGAGGTAAGACAGGGTAAGTCATTTGGCTAAGGTTGCATAGCCAGCAAGTGGTGCTGGTGGAGGGATTCAAACCCAGGTCTAAATCCTGATTCTATGTTCTTAACCACAAAGTGCAGTGCCTTATTTGTCATTAATGCAAAAGGTTTGGTTCGGTTTTAAAACCTCCTATGGAAGGTAGATATTTCATTATTTATTTATTTATTTGAGAGACAGAGTGTGTGTATGTGCGGGGGTGGGCAGGAAGCAGAGGGAGGAGAGAGAACCTCAAGAAGACTCCCTGCTGGGGCGCCTGGGTGGCTCAGTCGTTAAGCGTCTGTCTTCGGCTCAGGTCATGATCCCAGGATCCTGGGATCGAACCCCACATCGGGCTCTCTGCTCGACAGGAAGCCTGCTTCTCCCTCTCCCACTCCCCCTGCTTGTGTTCCCTCTCTCGCTGTCTCTCTGTCAAATAAATAAATAAAATATTTTTAAAAAAAAAAAGAAAGAAGACTCCCTGTTATGTGAGGAGCCCAACACGCAGGGCTCGATCCCATGACCCCAAGATCATGACCTGAGCCAAAATCAAGAGTCAGATGCTTAACCAACTGAGCCACCCATGTGCTCCTATTTCATACATTTTTAACTCACTTATCCAGCTGGACATGCCGTCTGTCAGTAAATACCAAGGGGAGCAAAATGGGAAATAAAAGGAGCCTTTCCCAGTGCTCTCAAACCTGACCCTACAATCACAACTGAGAACTCCCCAGGTAGGAAATTGGCATGTGCGTACCACACCATTAGTATTTTTTTTTAAGATTTTATTTATTTGACAGAGAGAGAGACAGCCAGAGAGGGAACACAAGCAGGGGAGTGGCAGAGGGAGAAGCAGGCTTCCCACAGAGCAGGGAGCCCGATGCGGGGCTCCATCCCAGGACCCTGGGATCATGACCTGAGCCAAAGGCAGCCGCTTAACCGACTGAGCCACCCAGGCACCCCAACCATTAGTATTTCTAAACCAAATGGAACTCCATGTCTAAATATCAGCTCAGAAAAGGTTTTACATGCACCTATGGAACCCCAGAACAAGGCACTCACCTTCTTCTGTTCATCTTTAAGAGGCCTAAGGTACCTTGGCAAATATTTTTGTGTCTCAGAAAATGGGCGCCCTGTCTTCTGTAGGGACAGGAGAAGCAATTTCAAAATGGGAAAAGCAACTCATCCTTGGAGAGAGCCACTCCAATTTTTCCAAAAGCCCATCTCTACCAAAAAGGAAGCCAGCCAAGAAAGAGGCAGGCCCTGCCCTCGCTGCTTCCTGAGCTCTACTCGGCTCCTCTGCCTTTCTCTGACTCCCTTATTTCTGGTGGAAGGAACATGTAAGATGCTTAGTGTGCGATCCCCCAGGGTCAGCATGTTCCTTTGACCGCCCCCCCCGACCCCGCCTTTCCATAGAGAAGGGGCCTGGCCTATGAATGACCAGGTTGAGCAGGGACTGACTGGAGGGCGGGGAGGCGGGCGGGGGCGTCTCTTGGCCCGGTGCTTCCAAGGGTTGTACTTAGCCAGCTGGTACTCATCAAACTGGGCAAATTTGTCAGTCATAGCAGCACGCAGGCAGGCAGGCAGGGGCACCAGTTTGTCCTCCTCTCCTCCAGCTAGGTTCTACCAGAGAGGGAGGAAAGACCATCAGGAGTGAGACACAAACCAACCCTCTAAAACAAGGTCAGACTACTTCACGAGGTTAAATGAGAGCAGAGAAGAAGGAGGTGGTTTCCAGCCCCAGCTCTAAAGTGATCATTTCCATGATCCTGGGCCAGTTGGCAGACTTCGATTCTCATCTCCTACATCGTAAACACGAGGTCCAGAATAAGACCACTTTTTCTCCAACAGTGGTGCAGCTCTTCTCAGTTGTCTTCTCCCTACTGGGCAACCCAACCCGATCCGGGGAGAAGCTGTCCTGTCTGGGAAGCAAAGCTGAAGACAGCGGAGGGGAAGCGAAACCAGATGAGAATTTTCCACAGGGATGCAATGAGCAAAGGAGAGGCAACCAGTGAGAGCCAAAGCTCAGGGAACGGAGTGCCATACCTGGTAGAACTGGGCTACCTGGATCCAATCAGAAGGCAGCTGGACAACGGCACAGAAATAGCGTCGCAGGTGGGGGCGGCAGACCGGCAAGAAGGCAGCAATGGCCAACACTTTGTTGGCCACAGTCCGGATGTTCAGCTGCTGCCTGGCGTACAGAGATGCCTAGGGCACAGGGTGGGGAGAGTTGGCATCTCAGCCACTTGTTCCATAGCATCATGTCCTAAACTAACTTGCTCGCCTAATCCGCCTGCATAAAACCTTCCCTGACCCCTTCACATTGTCTATAAAATAGAAAGCGCAAGCCTCCTGGCTTGGCATGCTACATCCCCCATAACCTAGCCCTTATCCAACTTTGCATCATGGCTTCTTCTGAGTCTACGGATTACCTCCCAAGTCAACCAGGTACATTGTAGGCTTCCCACCATCAAGGTCTATTGAAAATTACCCAGGGTCCAAACTGCTGATTAAACCTGCCATCTTCCAAAGCTTCATAGAGAACACTCCCCCACCATTTCTCTGCTTCTGAAACATTCACCACCTACTACTCCATAGGCATTTATGTGATACTTGGGAGTGTTCTGCTTCCCTAACAATATCATAAGCTCCTTAAAAGCCAGATCCAAGTTTCATTATATCTGTTGAAATGACCCTCAAGGCCTAGCTTTGTGTACTTAGCCTGTGTACTTACTAAACAAATGAGCCCTACTATATTCTTTCCCAATCTCATCTTTCCCTGCTCCTCAGAGAACCCCAGGGACCAGCCCTCAGACTCACCCAGAGATGCTACTCCCTTCCCACCAAGCTGGCCACCATCCACCTCCCACAGCATGGCCACAGTTGCTACCTCCCAGCTTCCCATTCCCATCCATCCCCTCCTTCACATCACAGTACCTTAAGGATGAACTCAGGCTCCAAGGGGGCAAGTTCACTACAGACTTCAAAGAGAATACCCGAGGTCAGGTCAGCTGCATCTTCCGTGTTTACCTTTGATGTCAGAGTGGAGCACAGCAAGCTTATGAGAACCATCTGAGAATCAGAAAAGAGAGGGGAGAAAGGATGAAAGAGGTAATGAGGACCAACTCAAGGCACCCACTCAGGCCGATTAACGAAATCAAGAGCAGAGAGAAATGACCCCACATTCAGAAAGATGTTTGCCCAACTGCAAGGTTAGAAAAGGTGATTAGGGAGTGAGAAATAAGAGCTGGGTGATCCCCCCACCTTCCCCTTCCATCTGTGGAGGGGATCTGGTTCAGCCTTCAGTCACCACCCCTCCACACCACCTCACACCCTTCTCTCCACCATCATCAACCTCTCCCCAACTCTGGAACTTTTACCTTCTTGTCCTTAAGGGCCTGGTCAGTGGGCCCAGGATGAGATTCAGAGTCCCCGGCGGTGAGCTTCAGGACAGGCTCCTCTACCTTTTCCTCCTCTCCCAAGCTTAGATTATAAAAAGGCATTTGAACCTCTACCCATTCCTTCTCTTCCGGCATTTTCTCTTCTGAAGAGGAACAATGACCCTGAGGACAGTGGCAGTTATTAATCACATAGACAGATCTGAAGGCAGACCCCAGGCACAGGAAGTCTACATCTATCTTCCAGCACCGAAACTCCTCCTCCCTCCCCCTTCACACGCCAGCATCCACCTCTCCGGGCTGACAGAGTGACACCTCACCGTCACACACACCCAACTCAACCTTCTGAGCCTTTGCTCAGACGCTTTGGGATCTTCCCCTGCTGTCATCTCCTTACTGATGCCACAGCCTAGGAGCCTGGGGCCCCTCACAACACACCTCTGATACTATTAAGATATTCTGGATTCAGAAGAAAAAGGGCCAAGTCCCAGATCAATCCCCCAGCAACCGTGAGCTGCTTAACTTCTGAGTCTCAGCTTCATCACTTCCTACTACCTACTTAATAGTGTCATTAGAAGACTAAACGGATAATATATATATGGCTCTTTGCAAATTGCAAAGCCCTAAACAAATGTAAGATGGCACTAGTAATCCTGACAATGACCCTCTGAGACAGATTTTCATTGACCACATTTTAAAGGGGAAGAAATCAAAGCTTCAAAAGGTTAAGTCTTGGCCAAGGTTGTACGGCTTATAGTTGGCCGAGACAGTATAGTTTTGCCTCAGTCTGAATCCCAAGTCCATACAGAAGGAATGTGTGTTTGTCTACTGATTCTGCCCTGTGTGCTAAGTGTGTTTGTACAGATGTGTACAAGTAGACATGCGTTTACACGTGTACATACAGGGAAGTGGGCACGGTATAGCAGATGCATCTCCTGCTTGACATAAGATCTTAAAAGCGCTTGATTGGCTGCTACTGCAACATCATGCTGCCCCTGCTCCTGAGCAGAGGCTTTCTAAGGACAGGGCCTGTTTTGGCTCTATTGTCCAGAATATCTGAACCTGATATGCAATAAAAGTAATGATGCTGAAGAAGACAGCCCAAGAGTCAAGGGCACCTCAGGAAGAAGCTCTGAGGACAGAAGTTATACAGACACAGAGCAGCACAGAGGGGAAACTGTGGCACCAAAGGCTCGGGACTAGAGTATCCAACAGACATGGGTGGAGTCAGGATGAGTGCCGGGAGCTATTACCAAAGCTGTTTCAGGAGCTCTCTCTGTGGCAGAGACGGATTTCAAGGCCCTGGGGCAGCTGGAACAGCCTAGCCCCTCAGAGAGGCCCTGGGCCCTCCAGTTTGGAGGCTCAGAGAGTGGGCAGTTGCTGATGTTCAGGCTACGCAGATCAGCTTGCACCAGGTGAGCTCTCTGGAGACAGTGAAGCAAGGGGTTGGTGGACACAGTACTTTTTAGAACAGAGAGTGTGGCCAGGCACCGGTTTTCTAAGGAGAGGATGTCTGGGTGGGCAGACACATGCCCATGTGGTTTCTCCATGGTCTTCAGGTCAGGAAGTGTGGCCAGGCACCGGTTTTCTAAGGAGAGGATGTCTGGGTGGGCAGACACATGCCCATGTGGTTTCTCCACGGTCTTCAGGTCAGGAAGTGTGGCCAGGCACCGGTTCTCTAAGGAGAGAATGTCCAGGTGGGCAGACGCATGCCCATGGAGTTTCTCCATAGCTGGACCCCAACCAGTATATGCCTAGAAGGAGAGAAAGACAGGTCATGAGCTCCTGGCTGCACTGGGAGTATGTCTTTCCCATAGTCCTCCTGGTAATGCCAGTAACCAGCAGACAGGAAACAACCAATACTTCTTTTTCCAGGAGTGGGTTCATTCTAAGGATGTATAAAGAAAATATTATACAGAGAGAATGCAGGGAGCATTCTAAGTGAGAGGAGTAGGGAAAAGGTAAGGCAGAAGCTGAAGAGCAGAGAAGTTTAAAAAAAAAAAAAAAGTGCT
Source organism: Callorhinus ursinus (assembly GCF_003265705.2). Taxonomy (NCBI): domain Eukaryota; kingdom Metazoa; phylum Chordata; class Mammalia; order Carnivora; family Otariidae; genus Callorhinus; species Callorhinus ursinus. The sequence goes on along the minus strand of NW_027397178.1, from coordinate 268,323 downwards.
GGAGACGAAAAGGACATGTCTCCTCAGGAAGGGGTAAAGGAGCCTCCTAGGGCTGTTAACGTGATTCCTACTAAGTATAGGGGTCACACTTGTAATCTGAACTCTAGATTCTTAGCTCTAGAGAAACAAATATTTTGATCAAGATGTCTATATTCACCAACCTCCACTTCCTTGCCTCCTACTCACTGTTCAACCAACTAAATGGGATTCTGTCCTCCCTACTCTTCCAAGGCTGTCCTCTTGGTTAACCAACGGCATTCTTGTTACTATGAGAACAGGCGCATCTTGGCCCTTATCTAACCTCATTTCTCAAGCAGAATATGACACTGTTGCTCACTCTTTCATTGAAACTCTCTTTTCTCTTTGGCTGCCTTGGTGCCACTGTCTTGGTTTCCCTCATATCTCTGACCCCCTCTTCATGAAGGCTCTTTCCCACTATCGCTTGAATGCTGAAGCTCCTTTGAATTCTATTCTAATCCTGTATACTTTCCCAGGATAGGCGCCAAATAACATCTCTGTGCTGGCAACTCACAAATTTATTCTTGGACCTAGATCTCATCTGAGCTTCATCTTCATTTACCCATTTGCCTACTGGACATCTCCACTTGGAAGACCCAAAGATACCCAAAACTCCAGACCCCAAATGTATCCTTTCTCCTACTCTTCCTCAACTCTATTCCCTCTCCTTCCCCCACTCTGCTTACAGGGATATGGAGTGAAATAGACTTGAGTTTGAATCCTGATGGGACCCAGAATTTACTCGGGCTGGTGACTTAAACTCTCTGTGCCTCAGTTTCCTCATCTACAAAATTGAGATAAATGCCTACCTCATAGAGTTGTTATAGGAATAAATAAAAATGTATGAAGCATTTAGAACAGTGCCTGGTAATTAGTAAGTGTTCAATAAATGGAAGCTATTGTTATTTGTTATTATCATCCAGTAAACTACCAAATCCTATTGATTCTACTCCCTCGATGTCTCTCAAATCTATCCAGTTCTCTCCATTCTGCCGGCCACCGCCTTTGTTGAAACCCTCCTATCCATGCGGCACACGGTATGAAGACCTGTCTAAAGCAGCTCCTCAGTATATACCCCAGCCACCATTTACTACATCACCTTGTTTATTTTACCATGATAAAAAAATTATTTTGTTTGCTTACTTGCCTACTTGTTTCCTGTTTCTCCTTACCAAAATAAAACTCCCTGAGGGTCAGGGAGCTCCTCTGTCTGGTTCACCTCCGCGTGGCCAGCATCACACCCACAACCTGACTTTTGATCCTCTCCCAGCCTCATCTCTGACTGCTACTCCCATCAAACTGCAGTCATACACACTCTTTTAAGTTTATGAATTGCCAAGGTATCTCTTGACTTAGGATCTTCACACAGGCAGATGCCTAAAACACTCTTCCTGGGCACCTGGGTGGCTCAGTCGTTAAGCATCTGCCTTCGGCTCAGGTCATGGTCCCAGGGTCCTGGGATCGAGCCCCGCATCAGGCTCCCTGCTTAGAGGGAAGCCTGCTTCTTCCTCTCCCACTCCCCCTGCTTGTGTTCCGTCTCTTGCTCTTGCTGTCTCTCTTTCAAATAAATAAATATTATTAAAAAATTAAATAAAATAAAAAAATAAAACACTCTTCCTTCTACCAAGAGCACTTCGTTCCCCAGCCCCCCCTTTAGCAGTCCAAATTCTACTTTCCTGCCACTCTGCAGGCCTCAGTTTAGTAGTCAGTTCCTCTAAGGAGCCTTTGCTGACAGGCAGCCCTAGTCTAATATACGTCACTCTCTCTATGTTCTCACCAACAGCAAACCTCCTCTATCACAGAACACATTTCTTACATTGTAATTGTCTGTTTGTCTTTCCCCCACCGGACTATAAGTTCCTGAGGACAGAGACCCTTTTCACTTTGTTCACCATTTTCTCTATAATGCCTCGTCAGTGGGATTTAGAGGCTTTTGAGAATCTGGTGAAAGCTGTATAACTTTTTCACAGAAAAACATGAGTATATACCATTTTGCACACAATTTTCAGGGAATCCATTCATGGATCTCCTAGAATCCCCATTAACTGCAAATTAAGAACCTCTGCCTGAGAAAATGCTTAAATTTATATCATTAGGAATGTATTTACTTATTTGGACAAGTGCTTATCTCCTATTTATGTTTAAGTACTTTAGGAATAAGTACATTGTTAAGTCAATCACTTAGATCTTAATATACAAGAGTTGAGGGTCAGGAATGCAGAACACTTCCAAGAAGACTTGAATAGATTGACAATCCAAAACTAGAAAAGACAATGATATCTCACCAGACACTAGTGCATCAGTGTGAACAAATTACAACAAGAATGATGGCCTCTCTTCCTATACACTTCCCTCGGGTCTTTACACTATATAAGCCCCTAGGGAAAGGAGTGGGAAATCTCAGAACTGACTCAAGATATATCAAAGCAAAATAAAACAAAAAGTCTTAGGATAGGGATGTCTGAGTGGCTCAGTCAGTTGGGCATCTGCCTTTGGCTCAGGTCATGATCCCTGGGTCCTGGGATCCAGTCCCTCCATCAGTCTCCTTGCTCAGCTGGGAGTCTGCTTCTCCCTCTGCCTGCTGGTCCCCCTGCTTGTTTTCTCTCTTTCTCTGACAAATAAATAAAATCTTTAAAAAAAATAAATTTTTAAAAAGTCTTACAATAAAAACTAAGTTAACAGAAAAATACAGTTAAATATTTTTTTGCACCCTGGAGTTTGTGAAGGGAGATTCAGCTGGACTACAAACGAAAAGCAAAAATCCCATCTCCAGTTCCATTCTCCAGAGATAATCACTGCTAACAGTTCTGAAGGAACAGTTTCAGACACTTCTCTATACATATACAATTACAAGTTTATCCCCCCCCCCCGTTTTCTTTGCATTCCACAAAGAGGACCACACTTTAGACACTATTCTGCACTTAGTATATCTTGGAGACCTTGCCGGGTAAACACATTTACACCCGCTTTTAAGCTGGCTGATACTCTCTCCTGCTTCAGCACACCCCGTTATTAGAAGCAGTGCGCACACCACCTACTACTCCTCGGTAGTGGCAGCCACTCTCCCTTCCAAGAAGCACACAGAGCAGAGGAGTGACTCATTCTCACTGGGTCTCCTTCCGTGTCCTTGCATCCCCCGCCCCTCCCTCTCCCTCACGGTCTCCGCCGGCTCCCCCACTTTTCCTTTCACACCCACACCCCGTCCCGAGCAGCCGGGAGGACGCGGCGGGCAGAGGCTCCCTGCCGGCGCTAGGCCCTCCCGACTCTCCCGAGCGTCCGAAGTGGCCGCGCTAGGCCCTTCCCGCCGGCTCCCCGCTGCCGAGCCCAGCGCCCCGGACCCAGGGCCCACGCGGGCTTCTACCTGCACCCGGACCGTCCCCGGAACCCACGGGGCTGAAGACGCTGGCTGTCGGTTCTCGGTAGCAGGCAGCCGGGGCCGGGGTCTCAGCTCCGCCAGTGGGAAGAGTGGAAGCCCGAGGAGGAGCGGGCGGAGACGCGGCCCGGGCGCGGCGCGGCGGCCACGGTGCTGGCAGCGAGCACCGGGCCGCGGGGAACTGAACTGCCGGCCGCGATCAGAACCCGTAGAGGACGCTGCAGCCTCTCCGGGACCTGAGTTTAGTCCCCGCCCCACTCCAGTCCCTCCTCCCCACCCCGCACCCCCGCCTCCTTTCTCCTGTTGCATCTTCAAACTCCGTTTCTTGGGAAGGACTTTGGCATGTTCTCTACCTATCTGGGATCCTTTTCTCTTGGTGTCAAAGATAGTTGGACTTTTAACTCCTCCTAAAGTTACTTGGTGAAAGTGGAAATAAAAGGTGAGAGAAAGTCTAATGGTCTGTAACCAGGTGAAAGGCAGTGGCCTGTAAGCAGGTGTAGATATGGAATAATGAAGGCAGAGGGAACTGAGAGTGTGCCAATGTCCACCTGGGAGAGAGCCGTGGATTACAAGGAATCTATATGGAGCCATCCTGAAAGGCTAAGCAGAATTTTTCCCAGAAGGTAGGACCAGGCTCTGAAAAGAGACAAGTGACCTTTAGGATGGTATTGCTACTACCATTTCATAAAGAGCAGAGCCAAACAGATAGTTGCAGGAGAAATATGCTTACCTTGGGTAAGACAGATTATCTGTCTTCTGGAAAATATCCCCTTCCTTAGGGATACCCTTCATTCTCAGGTAAACACCTGAGCTTCAGCTCTGACTTGGGGGCATCCTATCTTCTCAAATTATTGAGCCAGATTCCAGTTTCTTTCCTTAGATGCTTCCCTCGCTACCTGCCTTATCAGTCCCAACACGCCTTTCTTATAACAAATATTTTTACGCCACCTTTATAATGATGAACTACAATGTATAAAAAATGTATTTTACCTACACACACAATTTAAAAATTTATAAAATATCTAAAGAGATATAAAAGAATAGAAGGAAGATGATTTATTATAAAACACTATGTGGGGGCGCCTGGGTGGCTCAGAAGGTTAAGCATCTGCCTTTGGCTCAGGTTATGATCTCTCAGTGCCCAGGGCTCCGGCTCCCAGCTCAGCGGGGAGTCTGCATCTCCCTCTCCCTCTGCCTCTCCCCCTGCTTGTGTTCTGTCTCTCTCTCTCTCAAATGAATAAAAAAAATTTTTTTTAATAAATAAAATACTATGTGTTTATATATGTAAATATTTGGGCACAACATTCAAGAAGACAATGTAGTACTCAGATACTTGCAGCTCTATATAGAACTACCTTGACTGTAACAACTACAAATGCAGCATGATATGGGGACTTTACGATGGTGATTCAAATACCATGAATAGAGGTGCTGATGTGGCATGATTTTCCAAAATGACAATTTCTGGCAAATTTTAGAAAAAACAAGGTGTGATCATCCCATAATATTTGTAGTAGTGGCATTCCTGGAAAGCTCAGGATATATTAAACCATATATAAGATGCCTTATGATTATATTTAAAATAAAATCAGATCCCTAATTACAATGAGTTTTCAACTACATGAGTGACTGGCAAGTCATTCAAAGTTGTCAGTGATGGAGGCATGTCCCTTATTATGTGGGAGGGCCCTGCACATTTGCTGAATGTCTAGCAATCTTGGCTAGACATTAATCCTGCCCATTAAATGTCTACAGATAACTCTAATAATTATGAGAGAAAAAAAGCCTCCACAAATTTTTGAATCCACTCCCTAGGTGCATTTCTGCTCATTGGAGGTCCGTCTATAGGGGAAAGAGAAGAGTTTGGTGAAGGAACACCAGATCTAGGAAACCCATTAGGCGCCTGGGTGGCTCAGTCGGTTAAGCCTCCAACTCTTAACTTCACTCAGGTCATGATCTCAGGGTCATGAGATGGAGCCCTGGGTCGGGCTCTGTACTGGGCATTGAGCCTGCTTAACATTCTCTCTCTGCCCGTCCCCGCCCTCCTTAATGCCCAAGCACTCTCTCTCTCTCTCTCTCTCTCTCTAAAAAAAAAAAAAAAAAGACAAAACAAAACAAAACAAAAAACAGGAAACAGGAAAGAAAAGGTCCTGCAAGAAGACTGCAATGGTGACGTACTGAGAAGGAAATAAGAGAGGAAAAAAAGTGGATTACACATATGACTTCCTTCTGAAGGCCTAAATCTCCAAGGCTTCCTCCCCTTGGAATAAGGGAGATACCTTAGATAATTGTCCTACCTCAAGGCCTCCTCCTCTGTAGCTCTCTGTGGGAACTATCTGCCTCACCAGTGAAAGAACAGGATATGCAAGCCCTTCCAACTTAATCCAATGAGCATTGAAGCCTCAGATCAGAGAACACTAATGATGCACGAAGAAGAGCAACAGGGACCCCCACTTCCTGATTTACTAGGAATATCTAGAGTTTACTTTCTGGTTAGCTGTAGCAACAAAGAAATTCAAGGCCGGCAAAGCCTTAACACTGGAACCACTGGAGATAATTTAAAAAAAAATTTCATAACCCGGGGGCGCCTGGGTGGCTCAGTTGGTTAAGCCTCCAACTCTTGGTTTTGGCTCAGGTCATGATCTCAGGGTTATGAGATCCAACCCAGTGGCAGGCTCTGCTCTCAGCAGGGAGTCTGCTTGAGACTCTCTCTCTCCCTCCCTCTACCCTTCCCCCCCACACACTCACACAGTCTTTTCTTCTCTCTCTCTCTCTCAAATAAATAAATAAATAAAATCTTTTTTAAAAATTCCATAACCCAGGCCACAACCCAGACCAATTAAGTCACAGTCTCCAGAGTAGGACCCGGACCCCAGTAATTTTTGAAGCTCCCTAGATCGATACTAATGTGCAGACAAGTTTGGGAACCTCTGCGCCAGGGTCTTGCTAATGAAACTATGGGCTGTAGACCACCATCACCAGCGTCACCTTGTTAGAAACACAGACTCTCAGCCTCCCCCCCAACCTATGAATCACAAACTATAATTTAACAAGATTCCCAGATTATTCCCACTCACATTAAACACTGAGAAGCACTAATCTTGACAAGTGGAATGGGCCCTGGAGTCTCCATACCCAAACCCTGGGGCCAAGGTCTTGCAACTAGTGTTTTAACAGGCTCTCCAGGTGATTTTGATATACACTGAAGTTTAATAACCCCTGGTTAAAACTGGGGTTGCTGCTCACCACCCTCCCCACCCCTTGAAAATTTCTCATTCAGTAGATCTAGGATAGGACCGAAAAATTTGCATTTCTAACAAGTATTGCTCAGGTAATGTTGATTCTGATCTCTGATCCTGGGACCACATTTTGAAAACCACTGGTCTAGAGTGATTCCCCAGATGGAGAGAGAGTAACTTCCTACCCTACTGCAGTTTAATAAGGAAAGCCCCTGCCACACCTGAATTTCATATACATATTTTATATTTATTGGGCCCAATTTGAGTCTGTCCCAGTTAGAGAGCCACTGACCAATCCCTAAGAGATATTTCAGCTGGATTTTGAGATAGCCAGATAAACTATCTCTGCCTTGTAACAGAAAATCTCTCGACTGGCAAAAAGTTTACAAAGTCCAAATTTAGTTTTTCTCTCCAGTGGACAGTTGTAAATGCACATTGCCAATATTTGTTCCTTTGAGTCCTGCTTTTCTAAATTAGCCACTCTCCTGAGTTGAAGCAACCTTTCTTCAGATTGTAGTGTCCAGGCTGATTCCTTTCTGCCATCCTCTCAACCCTTTGAAGCCCCTTTATTAAGGGCCCTACCACCTATGAAAATTGTTCATCTCTTCTCATCTGTTTTATTGCACACTTCTTGTCCTCCCCCATTTTGATTCGACAAACACCTGTTCACTATGATATTATATGTCAACTACACTTCAATTAAAATATTGTTTAATCTGTTAAGCATCTACCAAGTTCAAATGATAGCCTGTAAAATGTATAAAACATGCATTCTCCTCAAGGTTTCACGATCTCAAGAAGGAGACAGACACATGCAGAAGTCACAAAAATAATAGGCGGATTATGAGACATGCTATATTCCACTAGGGAACAAACTACAGGGTTATGTGGGGAAGGGAGTTTGAGTAACTTCCGGAGGGATAGGACTTTGAACTGGGAAGGCCGGGCCTCCTCTGATAAGAAGCTGAGAGGAGTGAAAGCCTGGGGAATATAAAGGCCACCGGTTTCAATGGATTTGTTCTCTTTTGTGAATAATAACCTTTAGATTTACAGCTTGTGTTTCTGTTCAGTCTAACTACTGCCAACTTCGAAACATCATACAAGTTGTGATACATGGACAAGCACTTATTCGGTAACACCTGACATCCCTAAGCAGCCCTTCTGGAACATCTGAAAGCCACATCAGCAGGTGGCAAGAACTTTAGGGCATTCTTCCTTCTGACTCCTCTAACTCAAAACAACCCTGCATTTGGTCTCTGGCCTGTTAACATTAACACCTCTCTTCACCTTCCTTCAAGGGATGTTTCCCATTGTAAGCCCTCCCTCTCTGCCTAGTCTTCCTTACCAGGTATGGCAGATTAAAGTAGACACAATTTTTTTGCTTCTCCTGCCACTGAGAAATGGTCTGATTTTTCACTTCTTGAATCTGGGATGACCTGGTGACTTGCTTGACCAATATATGTTGCAGAAGTGTCATTCTGGGACTTCTGAGGCTAGGTCAAAGGCACTTCACACCTTCCATCCAGGACTCTTGGAATACTCCCTCTGGAGGCTGCCGAGTAAGTTCAACTGCCCTTAGACTACCACACGGAAGAGGTCACATACAGGTGCTTCAGTTAACAATCTCAGCTGAGCTTAGTTTTCCAGCCACCCCCACCAGGGCACCAAACATGTGAACCCAGCTGTCTTGGGCACTCCAGGCCAGCTCACTGATCAGCTGAATACAACCAAGTAACTTCCATCAATGAACATAGAACAGAAAACTCATCTAGCTAAACCCTCCCTAAAGTTAAGTGAAACCAATGATACATAAAATCATGAGAAATATAGTAAAATAGTTGTTGTTTTAGGTCACTAAGTTTTGGGTAGTTTGTTATGCATAATTGGATAATTAGAACACCAGACCTGCAACATTTAAGGCTAGTTTACATCGTATTACATTGTAGTAGTCAATCCACCGCCCTTAAACCTTTTAAATCACTTCGTAACACATTGGTTTGTGCAATAGTTCCTTGTAGTAGAATTGCTCATCCTGGGAGGTAGGTTAGCTAAAGTAGATGCCAATCCATGTGGCAAGCATCTCTGCCTGGATAAGGAGCTTCATATCTATGGAACTGGCTACAATCCCTCATCATTCATTCAACAAATATTTATTCATTGACATCAAATTAATCAGCATCCAAACCAACCTCTCGGATGTAGGCAGTCAAGTCATGTTTCCCTAATAGCTCTACAGCCCCAGAGTTGTAGTCAACAAATCCAAGGAGACACTGTGGTGATCTATCAGATTCAGCACTCCTTCCCACCCTTGTGCCCTAGTATCTGTCTAGTCACTGTGGTCAGGGAAGTGGACCTGTTTCCCAGCCTACAGAGGGGTACTGGGAAGAGGTCTTGACAGAAGACAGTGAACAGACTTCATATATTGTTCCACCTTCTTCCGCCTTTTGCATAAAAATATAATATCGACTTTCATGACGTCTTGGGATATTTGTTAAAGAGTATTAGCACTAAATAATCCCTGCTGTCTAAAACTCACTTAATAGGTAACTTCAACACCTGCTCTGTGCATATTAGCAAACATGTGTTTGAACAGACTACACAAGTGGTTAGAGGCCGTTCTGGGTAGCCACATTCTAGATATGCAGCCCTAACAAAAACTTACCCAAATTCACTACAGAAGTTACTATGGCCAGGTACTCTAGCACTTCCCATTGCATCCCATAACACTGCTCCTTGTGAGGGCCTGAGAAGAGGAGTCCGTGCTGTGGATCAGTTATCCTGGAGGCTCTAAACAGGGCTGGACAATCTTGCCTACAGCTTGCTAGCCACATTTTAGCAGTTGGAGAAAAACAGCTGTTATTACTTTCCTAACTACTCATTAATTTCTCACTTGACAGTCCAAAGTGCTCAAATGACTTGTCCAGGTTGAAATAGTCAGTCAGAGAAAGAGCTAGGACTAGAACACAAGTCTCTTGATTCCCAGTCCAGACCTTGGCCACAGTAATCTGCTCCCTTTGACATGTCTTTCGCATTATTGCCTACAAAAGGCCACTGTTAAAATGAACTGTTGCCCTGGAGGCTTTTTTCTTTTTCTTTTTTAGATTTTATTTATTTATTTATTTGAGAGAGAGAGAGAGAACATGAGCAAGGGGAGGGGCAGAGGGAAAGGGAGAAGCAGACTCCCCGCTGAGCAGAGAGCCTGATGTGGGCCTCGATCCCGTGCCCCTAAGATCATGACCTGAGCCGAAGGCAGACACTTAACTGACTGAGCCACCCGGGTGCCCCTGGAGGCCCTTTTCATGAACACATTAAAAGATTATGTCAGTAGTCCATAAGTCTTGGAAGATGGGACCTGCCTGAGGAGTACAGACTCATGTCAAAGAAGTAATCATATTAAAAACATGATCAGGACACCTGATCTCACATAGGACTTGAGTGCTGCTTCTGGGTGGGTGGGGCATTTCAAAGTAAACTTTGGATGTAAAAATAGTGGACTTAGGGGAATCTTTTAATGGCTTGTAGGAATAATGAAATCAAACATGGGAATTAGGATAGTCCCAGGAAGAGTGGAATACTTGGCCACTATGTTAGAGTAATCTAAGATGGGGGTGGAGATGGTATAGTATAGTAACTAAATGTGCACTCTGGAGTCCAGCAGATCTGTGTCTAAATTCTGCTCTGCTATTGATGAGCTGTGTGACCTAGGCTGCAGAAGAAAATAAGGTAAATAATCTCATAAACCCTGAACTGAGTAAGAGACTGGTCTCTGAGTCTGCAGTAAGTCCAGATGATAAGATAAAGGGGCCAGTCAAGGTCCTTTATTTTGAAAAGTTTCACCTGATATATTGTACTCTTAACAATCCCTGGCTCAACACATCCTAGCAAATTAAACAAACTACTGGGAGGAAGAGCCCCTTGCTCTGGCTGAGCTTCTTTGAAATTCACAACTAGTATGTGTTTCAGCAGTTGTATATCAGACTCCTCAGGACTATGTCTCTAAGCCTCTCTGTTAATTGCTCCCATTTGTAGATTCCAATGATGAGTTTCATGAATAAAGTGCACCACTCCCTGGAGATGGATCTACACTGGAGAGGTAGCATAACAAAGAAAGCAGGCTCAGGGGCGCCTAAGGCTCAGTCAGTTAAGCGTCTGCCTTGGGCTCAGGTCATGATCCCGGGGTCCTGGGATGGAGACCCATGTCATCAGAGAGTCTGCTTCTCTTTCTCCCTCTGCCCCTCCCCGCCCCACTCATTCTTTCTCTCTCTCTCTCTCTTTCAAATAAATAAAATCTTAAAAAAAAAAAAAAGACAGTGGGCTTGAAATCCTTCTACTTGAGTTTGAATATACGCTCAACATTTACAAACTATGTAAACTTAGGTAAATAAATTCACTCCTCTAAGCTTCAGTTTTTTTAATCTGTAAAAAGGGGATAATAATAGCATCCACCTTTTATGGGTTGTATTGACATTTAAATGAGATAATGTATGCAAAGCATTTAATACACTGCCTGGTACATAGCAAGCACTATAAAACAAGTAGTTTTTACTTTGTTATGAGAGAGTTGGCTTTCATCAGTGACAGTTTGCTTAAAAAGTATGCATTGGGGTTCATATTTCTTATCCGATGATTACTCAAGCTGGTATATAGCTAGGAGACCCTAACCCTCTAAATGCCTTGGCCCTAGCTAGAGTCCAGATGAACCCACACCCCTATCTTAGGAGCAATTTTAGGCCAGAGTAGCTGGGGATATACCTCGTAACCCTCTGTGTGGCACTCATGGTCTCAGGGGACTGTACAGCACACTGACTATCTTGTTTGACATCATCTAGTTCACTGATCAAAAAGGATGTGGCCTTGGAACTTGGTTTACAGGCTACCAGGGCATACTGTTCCAGATTTGCCTAGAGGTCCTTAAGACTATCTCAAGCTCTGGAGCTCACGACTCTACTAGCACTATGATGTTTATGGTACAGGTATGATCCCTAGTTTATGAACTAAGATACTGCCATTCAAAGTGATTAAGGGACTTACAATTACCAAAGGAGCAATTGATCTGGGGCTCGAACCCAAGTGACTGATTCTAATTCAGTACACTTTCAAGCTGCACTTTTCTTTTAATTATTCTATTCAGAAATACAGGTGATTACATCTTAAATTATCAGCTATAACAATAATATCATGAACATCCTATTTCTTAGAGAAAAAAAGACTATAATCTCACTGCTCGTGACATACACATATATCCCTGCATATATATATGTGTGTGTGTGTGTGTGTATGTATTTTTTGTCCTGTATTACCACGAACTGTGATAAATTCATACTCTTCCACATAAAGCCCCTTGATCCCAGAGGGTAGCCAGGATTTGGAATATAGTCTATGGCCCTGAAAGAGTAGTTAAGACTTTCCTGCCTATAGGCCTAAACTGTGATGCTTGTCCAAGCCAGCCTCTTGGTCCTCATGTAAAGATATGTCACCTGGAAACTGCTCTCATAAAAAGTTTTCCTCTTCATTATCCAGACTGTGCCACATACTCCTGATCTGAGGGTCATGAGTTCAAACCCTGCATTGGGCTCTACTCTGGGTGTGACGCCTACATTTAAAAACAAACAAACAAACAAACAAAAACCCTAAATAATGAAAGCTAGAGACTTCTGTAACTAACTACTCTTATCTGCATATTTTTGGACCTTTGGCTGTCAGCTCCACCTGGGATGGAGCCATGCCCTTTTGGACAATATAGCTTTCTGCCACCCCTTTGGGTTTAAAAAAAAATTAAGTTTATTTATGTATTTATTCATTTAAGTAATCTCTACACCCAACATGGGGCTTGAACTTACAACCCCGAGGTCAAGAGTCACATGTTCCTCTGACTGAGCCAGCCAGGCACCCCCTCTGCCACCTCTTTGGATTGCAGAAATAAGAGAAGGCCCAGGAGAATGCATTCTCTGGAGCCAGGGGAGGAGAAATATTTAGGGTAAGAGCCAATTTTAAGCCAGTCAATCCTGCAGAAAGACGAAGAATGAGGATGGCCTCAGATTATTCGGTGAGATGCAAGCAGGTCATGGTGACAATGAGGGAGGGTGGTTTCAATAGTGTGATGGAGATAGGAGCCAAATTACAGGAGACTTTTACATGCCTTTTATAATAAAGAAACTCATACAAGAATCATTCGATAATGATGAAACCTTTATTTAAGCCCGTCTTTGCCTACAAATCGCAAAGAACATGTTCACAGAAGTTCATCCTAGAGACTCAATCCTCACAGTTCCTCAGGACCTTCGATTTCCTTCTTCTCTGGTTTCTTCAATCTTTCTTCCCTTTGCTCATATATATCCCACTTATCCCTCCTCATGTTCATCTACGCTCCAAAACAGAGAGATACGGGGGGGAAAAGAACCTAATAACGAAATCTCAAAAATATAAACAAAAGTATGTCACGCGCCTCCCGGCCAGGACGAAAAAAGGTACAAGAGAGGCTCCTTTATCTCACCCTTAGGAGCACGAGAATCTTAATCAACAATGGTAATAGAAAACGGACCTATACAAAGAACTGGCCCTTCTTTGCCCTGAGCTGCTCAGAAATGGAAATACCAGACAGGAAAGACTTAGGGGAATTGTGAATGGAGGGAATATACAATTAAGTGAAAGCTACTGTCTTCAGAAAAGCTCCAGAGAAGAGGGTGGGCTGGCAACAGCAGCAGAAGCCTCCGAAGGACCCTCTGGAATACTGACTTCTCCTTTGCTAGAGAGACACAGGGCACTACATGTCCCACTTGCCTCTTTTCTCCGACTGGAAGGCCTTCCTCCTTCTCAGACTGGTGAGTTTCCAAGGGGTTTTCAAAATCCAACTCAAACTACACCCATTTGATGACGACTTCCTTAGCAGCAGGCCTCCCTGGGCCGAGTTCACTCCTCCACTGTCTGGGCTGTCATACCTCTACGAGCGAGGGGTAAGAAGGATGAGATAAGTGGCCATACTCCTAAGTCCACTGACAAGTCCACCTGCTGGTCAGGAGCTCTCTGATCTCTGTGTCCTCAGGGCCTCATTTAGTGCCTGGAACATAGTAGGTGAGAGGTCACTGTGTGGGAGAAGGGAGAAGTGAAAAGAAAAAAGGGGAAAAAAGGAAGGAAGAACAGGGTGGAGGAAGGGGGAGAGGAAGCATCTGATTTAACTTTGCCTGGCCAAGAAAAGGGAAATGGATCTTAAAAACCCTAGAGGAAAGGGAAAGAAAAGGGGGAAAACACTTTTCTGAGTCCTCTCTGCCTCTCACTTTTTCTCTCTGCCGCCTCCTCTGACAACTCCTCTCACAACTGAGGTCGGACCTCACACAGCAACCGTCCTGTTGTCAATCCTGACCCCTGAACCCACCCCCAAGGAAGGAAAGAAGCCAGTCAGGCTTCTGGCTTCTTCCACCCCACCCCTCAAACCTCATCCCATCCCCTTCCCACTACAGACGCCTCACCCCTTCACCTGGCCCTCCGCCTCTTCCCCACACGCAGCACTCCCACCTCTTCACCGGGGCGACTCAAGCCCCTGTGCAGCACCAGGTGGGGACAAGGGCTTCTGCCAAGAGGCTCTGAGGGGCAGCCTGCAGCGTGTGGGCTGAGGAAACGCCGGACCGAGCCTGCAAGTTACCTGAGAAAGAATATTGCCAAGAGGGCTTAGGTGTCCCAGGGATTAGAGAGTAGAAAGGAGCAAGTCCTGGAAAAGGGAAGAGCATGACAATTACAGTCCTTTCCCCCACACTTCTCAAACTCTTCCAGGGGTGGCCTTTCCACATTTTTCATCTTGATCCATGAGTCAGAATCATCATTTTTCTGACTGTCCTCTCATGGCCCCTACACATTGACTACTGGACCTTCTTAACTATCTTCCCAGCCAGATGCACCTGCCCCACCAACAACGGTGTCAGGGTCCCTAAACCTTGTAGAGTGGCTCCTGGGCCTCCTCGCCTTATCCAGGCATTCAGCTGCTTCCCCCTCTCCAACAGCCTTTTCCAGGAATTCTGGAGCTACCTTTTGCTCAGTGAAGATCATATATACAAAAGCAGTTTGTGAGTTATAAAACACTGTGCTGGAATAAAATGCTATCGTGAATAAAGCCTTCTCTTTCTCCCCCCATCATCTCTGTCCTTCTCTCATGATGTTTCTGATCCCTTCCTCCACCCCCCCACCCCCATCCACTGCTGCTCCCCACTCACCCAGCAGGTTTGGTTTGGTGCCGTGTGGGAACCAAAGCTATGTGCTGCACAGTGGGCAGCGTCAGGATGCAGGCAGGCATCTCAGCCCGAGGCCTGGGCAGAGTTCCCAGGCAGAGCCATCGGCCCAGGCCAGGACAGTAAGCATGGATGAGGTGGGAGAGGGCATAAGTACGGTGGCTGTAGCCCCCCAGCACCAGTAGCTCCCCCTGCAGCGCAGCACCTGCAGCCCCCACATGGGGGGAGGGCAAAGGTGCCAGATGAGTCCAGCTATCAGTCCTCGGTTCATAGGCCTCAAAGCTCAGTAGGTCCCCCGTCTCGCCTAGCCCACCTGCTACATACAACCGGCCACCCAGAGCAGCCATGACATGGCCAGCCCGAGGTACCCCCATAGGGCTCAGAAGTGTCCCTGGCTTCTCAAGCTTGGGGTCATAGTGCAGCAGTGAGGCCAGGTATTGGCCAGTGCCGCTGCAGCCTCCGCTCACGTACAATCGGCCCTCCAAAACAGCAGCTGCATGGGCAAAGCGTGGTGCCGGAAGGGCAGGTGCGGGCCTAAGGGAGAACAGGGCATGTGATCAGGCAAAAATCCTCTTCGACTTCTCTTCCAAGTCCCCTAGTCCTTCCCCGATGTCTAGAAACAGCCCCTTCCCTGCTCACCTCCAGATATTGAGCTCGGGGTTATAGGCCTCCACAGAGTTGAGAGCAACATCACCATTTCGGCCACCCAGGGCATAAAGTAGTCCATCCAGGGCCACCAGGGGAAAAAAGCTCCGAGCCTGGCACAAAGGCGCCATCTCCTCCCAGTCCTCTTGACCGGGGTCCCACCTGGACACAGCAGAACAAAAGAAGAGAAGAGTGACCCTGGGACTCTGTGGGTGGCCGGGCCAACGGTTTCCCTCAGCTGCTCACCTTGGGGCCTGCTCTTCTGTGGGGCCCATACCTGAGAGTCGAAGCCAGGGTGTTGGAGCGGCCGTAGAAATCCTGTCCCCCACACACGTAGAGTTGGCTTCCTGCCGGGCTCGCAGCCCCATGCCGGAAGCGCCCTGGGGCAGGCAGAGCAGGGAGCCGTCCCCACTCCACGGTTCGAACGAGTCCCGTGCCGCAGCAGAAGGCCCGGGCCCACCACACTCCTCGGGAGGGCTGTCTTCTGGCCATGTCTGATCGGAGCCCATCCCCGCCAATCACTACCAGTGCCTGGTCAGGCTCCCTCCGCCTCTCTTGACCCGGAACAGCAGCTTCTACCAGGAGCTGATGCAGCAAATCTGGGGGCAGGGGTGGAGGCAGCCCAGCGGCCCGTACCCTCCGCAGCTCCCTGGTGGACATGCGGCCAAAGCGAACACACCGAAGCAGGGCCTTGGCCTCTGACTCCTGGGTCTCGGGGTTGGCAGCTAACCAACGCCACGCGGCCATGAAGGCCTCGAACTCCTCTTGTACGTGTAGTTCATCGCTCTCCAGGAGCTCAGCCAGGCACACAGACGGTAAAGAAGGGAACGTGGGGCACAAAGCCACGGCAGGCAGGTGGGTGAGGAGGTAGTGACGGGCTTTGCTCCAGAGCCTCTCTAACCCAGGGGCTTCAGCTATGGGGAACAGGGCCAGGCAACGTGCGGGGCTGAGGCCCCGTGCCAAGGCTCTCTGGCACAGAGCAAGGCAAGAAGAGCTCTGGTACTGCACCGCAGCCTGGGCAGCTCTCAGTAGTCCTGGCCACCCTGCCCGCACAGCACCCGTGTAGGCAAAAGAGACGAGGAGTCTCAGGTCCTGGGCAGAGATGGTGTGCAGAGACACCTCTGTGCCCTGGGATTCCCTCATCCCACTCAGGAGCATGGCGCCAAAGAACTCGCTGCCACAGGCCAGGGCTGCTCGGTGCACTGCAAGAAGGAGAAGCAGACGGGAATCCAGAGTGTTGCAAACTGCCAGGCACAATCCCAGCTTCACACCCCCAACTTGGGCCCACCACCCAAGGCCCCAGGCCAAACTGTGGTGTGCAACAGAATACCACGGGGTGCTTGTTAAAATGCAGGATTCAGGGACCCACCCCCAGAGATTCTGACTCAGTAGGTGTGGATGGAGACCCCAGAAATTTGTATCTTAACATTTTCAAGCACCCTGCATGAATCTCATGTTAGTGGCCTGAAGACACCGTGATAAACACTGCTTCAGTTTTTTTGATCCAGGTCAATTGGAAAAAGAGCCTTGATCAATCAAGTTGAGTAGATGCTCTAGACAGCATTTGTTAAAAGGGGGCACAAAAAAATAAACTGCAAAGACCAACGTGCAACTTATATAGGTCTCTGTCGTGCACAAAATAAAGTTCTTTCCTTTGCCATTGCAAGAGCCACTGGCTTCAGCCATTCTGTTAGTCCAGTTTTACTTGGAAAATGGTACCACACTCAGGAATGGCTGTGACCTAACCTCCTCTAAGCGCGATCTCCTGCTTAAGATTTCCCGTGTGCAGCTTTTCTCTGCACCCTGCCCCCATCTCAGTACAATTCATGGAGTCGTGAATTTTAAACTGGAAGCCTTCAAAATCATCCTCTTCAATCACTCCTTTTAAGAGAAGGAAACTGAGTCCTAGAGAAAGGAAGTGATTTATTTTCTATTCCATGGCTGTCTGAGCTGATCTTCACCACCCACTGGCACTGATGTCAGGCTGCAAGGGGCATACTTGCATATCAGTGCCCTTCCTGTCTGCATGGCCCTCATGACACCGAAACTATCCGGTTAACAAATGCTACTAACTCCCTAAACTAATATGCTTCCCAATGCAACTCAATTTGAGATATTTGGCATCCAGAATGGAGTATTCTGACCAAAATATTTAACCTAAATCTAATTGAACCTTTAGCTCTCAATTCAAATTTATAGGAAATTGAGAGGCTAAAGGAACAAGTTAAAACCATGACAGAAAACACATACACATCTAGAAAATGGAGCATTCTAAGATAACTAATCTTGTTTCTTCAATTAAGTCAAATCATAAAAAGGGAGAGAGAGGACCATACAAGAGTAAAGGAAGCATAAGAGACATATATCTGAGCACAGCATAGTCCTTGAGTGGGTCCTGGGTTAAATGAACCAGCGCTAAATAGGTATTTTTTTGGACAAGTGGAAAAATTTCAACGTGGACTAGGTAATACTAAGGAATTACTGTTCATTTTGTTAGACATGAGGAAGGTATTATGGTAATGTCCTCTTTTAAAGAGACACAGACCCAAGTATTTGTCAGCAAAATGCCACAGATTTAAACTTCAGTGATAACTAAAATAAAGAGACAAAACAAATATCATAAAAATGTTAACTGTTAACTCTGGGAGATGGGTGTTTGAGTGTTCATAATATTTTCTTAATTTGCTGCGTGTTTGAAGTGCTTCGTAACCAAAAAGGGGGAAATGCTGCTGGAAGTCCTCTCAGGCAGCTAACAGGGCCGAACTCCTGGGGAAGCTTATGAACCCCCAGCTGCTCTGACCAACTGTGGCACATTGGTCTCTCTCAAAGGACAGGTGATTGTCTTTTTTTTTTTTTAAAGATTTTATTTATTTATTTGGCAGAGAGATACAGAGAGAGAACAAGTAGGCAGAGAGGCAGGCAGAGGGAGAAGGAGAAGCAGGCTCCCCGCCGAGCAGGGAGCCCGATGTGGGGCTCGATCCCAGGACCCCGGGACCATGACCCGAGCCGAAGGCTGCCGCTTAACCGACTGAGCCACCCAGGCGCCCCCAGGTAGATTGTCTTTTTAAGCAGTTGGTAGCGCCTCGGTGCTTCCCAAGAAGTGATTATCAGTGACAGCTTTCAAGTACATATTGCCTGAGAAAATCTGCATTCATCAAAGCAGGTAAGCCATTTCAGTTGCCATATAATCAACCAACCTACAGCTCAGGGCCACCGGGAAAGGGTCACAGCCACTTGTATTCTCCCTCCTACTCATCAGTATTCCCTTAGAATTTTACCCGGCAGGTTTCCACCATTAAGTTGGAATGTTTCTTAGGGAAATGAAAGCAGGGATATGAGTATGTTTAAATTCCAAACCCTAGAGAGAATTTTATAACTATGAAATTGTAAATCCCCCTTCCATCTGCTACTATCAGAAATGATAACAAGCACTTTAGAGACCTGCTATGGATTGAATGTTTATGTCTCCCCTCCCCCCAAATCATATGTGGAAGCCATATAGTCCCCAGTGTGGTGATATTTGTAGGTGGGGTCTTTGGCAGGTAATTAGGTATGGGAGTGGAACCCTCGTGAATGGGATTACTGCCTTTATAAGAAGAGGCATGAGCAAGATAACTCTCCCTCCACCGAGTGGGCATACAGCGAGAAGGTGGCCCTCTGCAAACCAGGAAGAGAGCCCTAACCAGAACCTGATCTTGTAGGGGCACCCTGATCTTGGACTTCCAGGCTCCAGAACTGTAAGAAATAAATTTCTGTTGTGAAACCACCCAGTCTATGTTTTGTTAAAGCAGTCCAAGCTGGGCCGCCTGGGTGGCTCAGATGGTTGAGCGTCTGCCTTCAGCTCAGGTCGTGATCCCAGGGTCCTGGGATCGAGCCCCGCATCGGGCTCCTGGCTTGGCAGGGAGCCTGCTTCTCCCTCTCCCTCTCTCCCTGCTGATGCTTTCTCTTCTCTCTCTCTCTATCTCTGTGTCTCAAATGAATAAATAAAATCCTTTAAAAAAAAAAAAACAGTCCAAGCTAAGACAAGATGCTTTTTCCTCTGGGAGTCCCAGAAGCACTTTGGGTTCCAGTCATTCTAATGAGCAATAGCTATGTGACTTTGGACGTCTTGAAGTCTGTTCTCTTTATCAGTATACAAGCTGAAGTAGACAATCTCTGAATCAATATCTTTTAATTTTAAATTTGTATGTGCCTGCATTCCAACTCCCATTTGTCAGATCCTTTGTGTCTTTGGTTTGGTTGCTTAGGAGGGAATGCATGGCCTAGTGAAAGCAGACTGGGCTAGTGAATAACGGCTTATATCCTGGTTCTCACCAGTTAACATCTCTGAGTTTACCGCTCTTCCCCTGCATCTAGGAATAATGGTACACACCTCACTAGTTTGCAGTGAGAATGAAAAGAGATGAGGTGTGTAAAAATTCCTGGACCCCAGTACCTCACTAAGTTAGTAGAATCTGAGTAACACTCAACTTATTCAACCCTCCTTAGCTTTCCTGGTGATGAGCACAGTTAACTTCAAAGTGCCATGTCCTGGTGGTCTTAAGATTGTGGCAAAACAGGGGCGCCTGGGTGGCTCAGTCGTTAAGCGTCTGCCTTCGGCTCAGGTCATGATCCCAGGGTCCTGGGATTGAGCCCCGCATCGGGCTCCTTGCTCGGCGGGAAGCCTGCTTCTCCCTCTGCCACTCTCCCTGCTGTGTTCCTTCTCTCACTGTGGCTCTCTCTGTCAAATAAATAAATAAAATCTTAAAAAAAAAAAAAAGATTGTGGCAAAACAAAAGCAGACCTTGTTCGTTAGCTGTAGGACTCGTATCTACCATGGTGTCAAGCATCCTTAGGTGAGAGGACACATGGTGAGTTTTTCCACCATATTCCTCTGGCTTTCCTGTATCCTAAATAGAAAATGCCAAGAAGGGCCTTTGGTTAATCCCTGTTTGAGTCAATCACTTTCTGCTTGTTCTCCTGGCTTAGACTATACTCCTAACACCAGCCAGCTGGCTGGAAATTTCTTGTTCCTGGCCC
This sequence comes from Callorhinus ursinus, assembly GCF_003265705.2. NCBI lineage: Eukaryota > Metazoa > Chordata > Mammalia > Carnivora > Otariidae > Callorhinus > Callorhinus ursinus. Next base: position 247,810 of record NW_027397178.1, on the reverse strand, counting down.
CAGGGAAAGCCACGGGGTCATCTTAAATCTGTCAATGCTCCCAGGAAAACAACTCAGCTGCGCATGCCTCACTCTCAGTGGGTCAGGAAAGGCACCAAAGGCCACCCCCACGGAAATTCTGACTGCGACAGGGATCAAAACCGCTGTGGTAGGGATCAAACCACCTGCAGCTTGCACACACATATTTGCACCTGCAGTAAGGTAATGCCCCACAGGTCCTCACCCCGCAACCGGCAGCCGCCTGCCTCCAGCTCCAGGTCACACCCGATGCCTTCTTTGTATAGGAGCTCGATGCTACGCAGGTTCTCCCTCAGCTCCTCTCCCTGGCTGGGCTGCTTTTCATCTTCCCTGGCGCTTCCAGCCCCCTTGCGTCTCCCCTGGGCTGCGGCCTTCACCCGGGGTGCTCCCAGAGCCTCGGCCACGACCAGCACATCTCCCCACGGGGCAGGGCCCAGCAACCCCTCATATGCAAAGGTCAGCACGGCCTCCCAGGCCCCGGCGGCCACATTGAGGCTGAGGGGCTGTCGTGGACTTCTGCCGCCCAGCAGCCTGTCTCGGAAAAGGCTGCTAATTGCAGCCAAGATTACCCGATGCACCCCGTATACTCGTCCCCCAACTGACACCTCTTCGTCCAGCAACAACCTCTGCTCCCGAAGCCGCTGTGCTTCAGCGAAAAACTGGCTCGGATGTTCCTCGCTGTGCAGTCCCTCCGGCTCTGCCTCGTCTTCTTCGTCTTCATTCTCTTCCTCCTCTAGGGACAAGGCTGGTGACGGAAGGTTCCCTGGGGCCATAGGCCTGGGAACAGGCTCTTCCAGAGGAAAGGGGGGCAAACTGGGATCCTCGTCCGGGGAAGGAGGCCAGGAGGGGATTCTCCGGTCGGATAAAGGGAGGCCAAGGCAGTCCTTCTGGGTAGGAAGAGACACGCTCCCCGGGTCAGAGGGACGATGTGCAGAGCCTGAGACGCTCATCATCCAGTTGGCTGTTTTGCCACAGGTGAACAGAGGGAAGAGAGGAGGGGTTCAGTGCTGGACCCAGAGAGGCCGGAGGAACCCCTGCCTCCAGCCCAGTGACATGACAACCCCTCTCCCTACTTCAAACCCCACTCCCCACCCCCATCCCAAGGCTCGAGCTGCTAGGCTATGCTGCCCAACTCTGGGATTCACGAAGCGCGGTGAAGCATACAAGAAGCCTGTGTACGGACTCAGTACCCCGAGAGTATCCCACCCGGCTTGCCCCCATCCCATTCCGATAGTCACCCTCCAGAAACACCAGCGTTCCTCCTCTCACTTGAACCTTCTCAGCTTCGGACCCGGACCGTGTGGCAGAGGGAACTTGCTCCTTAACCGCATCAGTGGCCCCACCTGACTAATTATAGCCGGTGCTGGCGGGCTTGAGGACTGGGCTCCGGGTGCCCAAACTCTGACACTCAATCCCTGGGCCTCGTCCCGAGATGACCTCCTCCCTTCCACCTGTAGGTCACGTCCTTGTGCTGAGCAAGGCAAATTCAGAAGCCAAGGAGGATGTGACTGGGGGAGTGAGCGGGTCTGGAGGGGGAGGGGGAAGGCAGTCTGGTCTGCGCAGACCGGAGGGAGCATGGGGCCAGAAGAGGGAAGGGTGTGTTTGGGGTCAGATCTAGGCTTTGACTATTGGTTTTCCTGTGCACGATAAAGTTGAGACCCTTGAGGGAACAGTACTGACATGATATGCACACATAACCAGGCTGGATCCACCCAGGGCGCAGGTGAAGGGGCAGGGGTCAGGACTATGCACCACAGGTGATCCACCCCGCAGCTCAGTATTTTCTCCCTTCCGAGGTGGGGTCAGTGGTGAGAAAGAGAAGCCCAACCCTGTGTGTTCAGAGAGTCGGGGTGAGTCTAACCCTCACCCAGGTCTGTGGGATGAGGACCGTAGAAGGTGGGGTGATCTCCACTGCTGGGGGGACCAAAGTCCTAGGGGCCATGAACATTTTCACTGAGGCAGGACACCAACAGTTGCTCCCTCTACCCAGGATAACACCTCTTTCTTACTCTGAGACTCCCTAAATCTGGGGGTTTTGCTGCAGTTCTAGGTACCTTCACAAGGAAGGAATTTAGGGACTGGGACAGCAATGCCTCTTTTCTCCCCTCTCCCTGGAAAGCAGGACAGGCTGGGGGCTGCTGGGGTGGATTCCCTGGCCAATAAAAAGATTGGTCCAGGCTGGATAGATTGACCCGACAGGCTGACTTAACCAGGGATCTAAGCACGATTGTTCCTTACACTCGGGTGAGAGGGTGGTGTTCACGTGGGGGAGGGGTGAGACCAGATGGGTTCCTTTTTCCTCTCCTCTCAGTGGCACTATTTCCTGTTTCAAGAAGCCTGGGTCCAGCACTTGGCAGTTCCATCTGGATCATCTTCGCTTTGGCTAATGAGCCCTGGCTAGACACAAAACATCAGAGATGTTTTGTTTGTTTGTTTGTTTAAAGTTTTATTTATTTGGCAGAGAGAGAGAGACAGTGAGAGAGGAAACACAGGCAAGGGGAGTGGGGAGGGAGAAGCAGGCTTCCCGCTGAGCAGGAGCCCGATGCGGGGCTCGATCCCAGGACGCTGGGATCACGACCTGAGCCCAAGGCAGACGCCCAACGACTGAGCCACCCAGGCGCCCCGCACAGAGGTGTTTTTCAAACCTGCTCCCAGTAATGTTCATTCCCTCCTTTGATACGCCCTTTTCCCAAGTCCGCTGACCACCAGCCTGTACTTTTTGTGACTCCAGCCTGGACAAGTCATTTTAAGAATCAGGTGGAGGCATCAAATCAGTCACTAAAGTCTCTGTAACCCACTACCTCTGTGTGCTGCCCTTCCGGGAGCATGGGTGCACCTACCTAACATAGATCTGGAAAATAAGTTAGGGTTGGTGGGCATGGTGACCATGACCGTTCTTCTGTGCTTGGCAATGGGCAGTGTGGAGTGGATGTCTAAGGCAGTGGCCAGGGAGTCAAGGTGGGGGGTGAGAGTAACTGAGGGGATGGCCGTGAGAGCTGGACAGATCTGGAAAGGGCCAAATGTGGGGATGTGGGGAGATGTGGAAGTGTGTGTGTGTGTGTGTGTGTGTGT